>NW_026729145.1:0-7500 GCF_030272615.1 Cryptomeria japonica
ATTCGATGACCAGACTTCGGCTGCTTGAGAATCGGACAAATAACTTATATAGGGGAGGTAGTGTTCTCGAGCATCCTCCCCCCGTGCCCGTTTATGTCGATTGATGCTGGTGCTCGACTGGTTGGAGCGCTCGGATGCAAAAATCTTGCACCAGGATTTATCGATTGTGATGGACACGGCAAGTCTCCTGATTGCTATGCAGGAGCTCATCGTGAATCTCTATGCGGCCTTGGTATGGACTCGACCTGCGGAATGGTTCGGCAATGGTAGTCGCTCCAACACGTCCTTGCAATGGCCACAGAGGTGATTCGACTAGAGCTCCAGTCTAGCTTTTGGGTTGCTTGGCGGACTGGTATAGCCGCGATCGAGTTCCGGCCATGAACGTTTTAGATAGCTCTTGGGCTTTCTGGGACGGAAGTCGGAAGTTTGGGCTGTTGTCCGATTTGATGACCATTCTTCGGATGTGTGAGAATCGGACAAATAACTTATATAGGGGACTGTGTTGTCTCACGCAGCCCCCTCCGTGCCCCTCTATCTCGACCGATGTTGGTGCTTGAAAGGGTTGGGATCGCTCGGATTTATAAACGTGCACCACCATTTGTCGAGTGTGAGGGACGCGGCAGGTCTCCTAAATGCTATACGGGCGCTCTCTGAGAATCTCTATCCGGCCTCGACACAGACTAGTCTTGCTGAATGGTTTGGCACTGGTAGTCGATCCAACACGTCGTTGTTGTGGCCGCCTAGGCGATTCGATTCGAGCCCCCGTCTAGCTTTTGGGTTGCTTGGCGGATTTTGCCCTATCCGCAAGTGAGCTCGGTCCCTAAACGTTCGAGAAACCCGATTGCTATGCGCCGACTCTCTTTCTTGCGAGCCTCCATCTAGCTTTTGGGTCTCTACGGAACGGAAGTCGGAATCTGGGACCGTTGTTTGATTCGACGAGGCAGACTACGGTTGTGCGAGAATCGGACAAATAACTTATATAGGGGAGGTGTTGACTGGAGCATTCTCCCCCGTGCCCCTCTAACTCGACCAATGCTGGCGCTCGAACGGTGGTAGCGCTCGGATTTTCGTTGAGCGCCAGCATTGGTCGATTTAGAGGGGCATGCGAGATTCCCGAATGCTATGCGAGGGCTCTAACGGAAATGTCTATTGGTTTCGGTATGGATGCAATTGCGAGTGGTTCGGCAAAGGTAGTCGTTCCGATGCGTCCATGTCGTGGCCAAATCGATAATTCGATTTGAGCCCTCGTATAGCATTTGGGTCTCTCGATGTGATTCCGCATTCCAGTCCCTTTGGGCACTGCTTGAGCCGCATCCCAGGGGGTTCCCTTCCCAATAATCTGCCTCGCAACCCGATTGCTATGCGGTGAGGCTCCTCGGCCGCCTCGGAACTATCTGTGTATCAGACGCATCGCGGGATAAGGGGTTGGCAACGGTAGTCGCCCCAAGCGCGTCCGATGCTTGGACCATTCCGAGGCGGCCCTGAAGCCTCTTCCGTCTAGCCGTTGGGTCCTTCTCGCCGCATCCCTTGCCTCGCACCCCGATTGCTATGCGGTGAGGCTCCTCGGCCGCCTTGGAACTATCTGTGTATCAGACGCATCGCGGGATAAGGGGTTGTCACTGGTAGTCGCCCCAAGCGCGTCCGATGCTTGGACCATTCCGAGGCGGCCCTGAAGCCTCTTCCGTCTAGCCGTTGGGTCCTTCTCGCCGCATCCCTCGACTCGCACCCCGATTGCTATGCGGTGAGGCTCCTCGGCCGCCTTGGAACTATCTGTGTATCGGACGCGTCGCGGGATAAGGGGTTGTCACTGGTAGTCGCCCCAAGCGCGTCCGATGCTTGGACCATTCCGAGGCGGCCCTGAAGCCTCTTCCGTCTAGCCGTTGGGTCCTTCTCGCCGCATCCCTCGCCTCGCACCCCGATTGCTATGCGGTGAGGCTCCTCGGCCGCCTTGGAACTATCTGTGTATCGGACGCGTCGCGGGATAAGGGGTTGT
Source organism: Cryptomeria japonica (assembly GCF_030272615.1). Lineage (NCBI taxonomy): Eukaryota > Viridiplantae > Streptophyta > Pinopsida > Cupressales > Cupressaceae > Cryptomeria > Cryptomeria japonica. The sequence continues at coordinate 1,994 of NW_026729145.1, forward strand.
CACTGGTAGTCGCCCCAAGCGCGTGCGATGCATGGACCATTCCCAGGCGGCCCTGAAGCCTCTTCCGTCTAGCCGTTGGGTCCTTCTCGCCGCATCCCTCGCCTCGCACCCCGATTGCTATGCGGTGAGGCTCCTCGGCCGCCTTGGAACTATCTGTGTATCGGACGCGTCGCGGGATAAGGGGTTGTCACTGGTAGTCGCCCCAAGCGCGTCCGATGCTTGGACCATTCCGAGGCGGCCCTGAAGCCTCTTCCGTCTAGCCGTTGGGTCCTTCTCGCCGCATCCCTCGCCTCGCACCCCGATTGCTATGCGGTGAGGCTCCTCGGCCGCCTTGGAACTATCTGTGTATCGGACGCGTCGCGGGATAAGGGGTTGTCACTGGTAGTCGCCCCAAGCGCGTCCGATGCTTGGACCATTCCGAGGCGGCCCTGAAGCCTCTTCCGTCTAGCCGTTGGGTCCTTCTCGCCGCATCCCTCGCCTCGCACCCCGATTGCTATGCGGTGAGGCTCCTCGGCCGCCTTGGAACTATCTGTGTATCGGACGCGTCGCGGGATAAGGGGTTGTCACTGGTAGTCGCCCCAAGCGCGTCCGATGCTTGGACCATTCCGAGGCGGCCCTGAAGCCTCTTCCGTCTAGCCGTTGGGTCCTTCTCGCCGCATCCCTCGCCTCGCACCCCGATTGCTATGCGGTGAGGCTCCTCGGCCGCCTTGGAACTATCTGTGTATCGGACGCATCGCGGGATAAGGGGTTGTCACTGGTAGTCGCCCCAAGCGCGTCCGATGCTTGGACCATTCCGAGGCGGCCCTGAAGCCTCTTCCGTCTAGCCGTTGGGTCCTTCTCGCCGCATCCCTCGCCTCGCACCCCGATTGCTATGCGGTGAGGCTCCTCGGCCGCCTTGGAACTATCTGTGTATCGGACGCGTCGCGGGATAAGGGGTTGTCACTGGTAGTCGCCCCAAGCGCGTCCGATGCTTGGACCATTCCGAGGCGGCCCTGAAGCCTCTTCCGTCTAGCCGTTGGGTCCTTCTCGCCGCATCCCTCGCCTCGCACCCCGATTGCTATGCGGTGAGGCTCCTCGGCCGCCTTGGAACTATCTGTGTATCGGACGCGTCGCGGGATAAGGGGTTGTCACTGGTAGTCGCCCCAAGCGCGTCCGATGCTTGGACCATTCCGAGGCGGACCTGAAGCCTCTTCCGTCTAGCCGTTGGGTCCTTCTCGCCGCATCCCTCGCCTCGCACCCCGATTGCTATGCGGTGAGGCTCCTCGGCCGCCTTGGAACTATCTGTGTATCGGACGCGTCGCGGGATAAGGGGTTGTCACTGGTAGTCGCCCCAAGCGCGTCCGATGCTTGGACCATTCCGAGGCGGCCCTGAAGCCTCTTCCGTCTAGCCGTTGGGTCCTTCTTGCCGCATCCCTCGCCTCGCACCCCGATTGCTATGCGGTGAGGCTCCTCGGCCGCCTTGGAACTATCTGTGTATCGGACGCGTCGCGGGATAAGGGGTTGTCACTGGTAGTCGCCCCAAGCGCGTCCGATGCTTGGACCATTCCGAGGCGGCCCTGAAGCCTCTTCCGTCTAGCCGTTGGGTCCTTCTCGCCGCATCCCTCGCCTCGCACCCCGATTGCTATGCGGTGAGGCTCCTCGGCCGCCTTGGAACTATCTGTGTATCGGACGCATCGCGGGATAAGGGGTTGTCACTGGTAGTCGCCCCAAGCGCGTCCGATGCTTGGACCATTCCGAGGCGGCCCTGAAGCCTCTTCCGTCTAGCCGTTGGGTCCTTCTCGCCGCATCCCTCGCCTCGCACCCCGATTGCTATGCGGTGAGGCTCCTCGGCCGCCTTGGAACTATCTGTGTATCGGACGCGTCGCGGGATAAGGGGTTGTCACTGGTAGTCGCCCCAAGCGCGTCCGATGCTTGGACCATTCCGAGGCGGACCTGAAGCCTCTTCCGTCTAGCCGTTGGGTCCTTCTCGCCGCATCCCTCGCCTCGCACCCCGATTGCTATGCGGTGAGGCTCCTCGGCCGCCTTGGAACTATCTGTGTATCGGACGCGTCGCGGGATAAGGGGTTGTCACTGGTAGTCGCCCCAAGCGCGTCCGATGCTTGGACCATTCCGAGGCGGCCCTGAAGCCTCTTCCGTCTAGCCGTTGGGTCCTTCTCGCCGCATCCCTCGCCTCGCACCCCGATTGCTATGCGGTGAGGCTCCTCGGCCGCCTTGGAACTATCTGTGTATCGGACGCGTCGCGGGATAAGGGGTTGTCACTGGTAGTCGCCCCAAGCGCGTCCGATGCTTGGACCATTCCGAGGCGGACCTGAAGCCTCTTCCCTCTAGCCGTTGGGGCTTTCTCGCCGCATCCCTCGCCTCGCACCCCGATTGCTATTCGGTGAGGCTCCTCGGCCGCCTTGGAACTATCTGTGTATCGGACGCATCGCGGGATAAGGGGTTGGCAGTGGTAGTCGCCCCAAGCGCGTCCGATGCTTGGACCATTCCGAGGCGGCCCTGCAGCCTCTTCCGTCTAGCCGTTGGGGCCATCTCGCTGCATCCCCCACCTCGCACCACGATTGCTATGCGGTGAGGCTCCTTGGCCGCCTCGGAACTATCTGTGTATCGGACGCATCGCGGGATAAGGGGTTGTCACTGGTAGTCGCCCCAAGCGCGTCCGATGCTTGGACTATTCCGAGGCGGCCCTGCAGCCTCTTCCGTCTAGCCGTTGGGGCCATCTCGCCGCATCCCCCAGCTCCTCGGCCGCCTCGGAACTATCTGTGTATCGGACGCATCGCGGGATAAGGGGTTGGCAGTGGTAGTCGCCCCAAGCGCGTTCGATGCTTGGACTATTCCGAGGCGGCCCCGCAGCCTCTTCCGTCTACCCTTTGGGGCCATCTCGCCGCATCCCTCGCCTCGCACCCCGATTGCTATGCGGTGAGGCTCCTCGGCCGCCTGGGAACTATCTTCGTATCGGATGCATCGCGGGATAAGGGGTTGTCACTGGTAGTCGCCCCAAGCGCGTCCGATGCTTGGACTATTCCGAGGCGGCCCTGTGGCCTCTTCCGTCTAGCCGTTGGGGCCATCTCGCCGCATCCCTCACCTCGCACCCCCATTGCTATGCGGTGAGGCTCCTCGGCCGCCTTGGAACTGTCTTCGTATCGGAAGCATCGCGGGATAAGGGGTTGTCACTGGTAGTCGCCCCAAGCGCGTCCGATGCTTGGACTATTCCGAGGCGGCCCTGCAGCCTCTTCCGTCTAGCCGTTGGGGCCATCTCGCCGCATCCCCCACCTCGCACCCGGATTGCTATGCGGTGAGGCTCCTCGGCCGCCTTGGAACTATCTTCGTATCGGACGCATCGCGGGATAAGGGGTTGTCACTGGTAGTCGCCCCAAGCGCGTCCGATGCTTGGACTATTCCGACGCGGCCCTGTGGCCTCTTCCGTCTAGCCGTTGGGGCCATCTCGCCGCATCCCCCACCTCGCACCCCGATTGCTATGCGGTGAGGCTCCTCGGCCGCCTTGGAACCATCTTCGTATCGGACGCATCGCGGGATGAGGGGTTGTCACTGGTAGTCGCCCCAAGCGCGTCCGATGCTTGGACCATTCCGAGGCGGCCCTGAAGCCTCTTCCGTCTAGCCGTTGGGGCCTTCCCGCCCCATCCCTCGCCTCGCACCCCCGATTGCTATGCGGTGAGGCTCCTCGGCCGCCTTGGAACCATCTGTGTATCGGACGCATCGCGGGATAAGGGGTTGGCACTGGTAGTCGCCCCAAGCGCGTCCGATGCTTGGAGCATTCCGAGGTGGCCCTGAAGCCTCTTCCGTCTAGCCGTTGGGGCCTTCCCGCCCCATCCCTCGCCTCGCACCCCGATTGATATGCGGTGAGGCTCCTCGGCCGCCTTGGAACTATCTGTGTATCGGACGCATCGCGGGATAAGGGGTTGGCACTGGTAGTCGTCCCAATCGCGTCCGATGCTTGGACCATTCCGAGGCGGCCCTGCAGCCTCTTCCGTTTAGCCGTCGGGGCCTTCCCGCCGCATCCCTCGCCTCGCATCCCGATTCCTATGCGGTGAGTCTTCTCGGCCGCCGCGGAACTATACCTGTTATTGCTACTGCATCCTTCGGCTGGTAACCTCCTCTGCCGCCTTGGAACGTTCTCTTTGTCGGACGCGTCGCGGGATAAGGGGTTGGCACTGGTAGTCGCCCCAAGCGCGCCCGATGCATAGACCGCTCCGAGTTGACCTTGCTTTCAGCCTCTCACATGCATAGACCTCTCTGAGTCGACCCTGCAGCCTCTCACGTTTAGCCTTTGGAATCTCGCCTCACAACATGATTGCTATCCTTGATGCATCCCTTGCCTCGAGCCCTGATTGCTTTCTTGGCTGCATCCCTCCTCTCCTCACAGCCCGGTTGTCATCACTGCTTCATCCGTCGCTTCATGCATTCTGGCTGCTGGGCCCTTCCCACCGCACACCTCGATTGCTATCTCTTCTGCATCACACACCCCGATTGCTATCTCTGCTACATCCCTCGGCTCTCACTTCTGCATCCTTCGCCTCCCACCTCGATTGCTATCAATGCTGCATCCGTAACCTCACACCCCGATTGCTATGCGGGGAGGCTCCTTGGCCGCCTTGGAAATTTCTGTGTGTCGGACGCACCGCGGGATAAGGGGTTGGCACTGGTAGTCGCCCCAAGTGCGCCCGATTCTTAGACCGCTTCGAGGTGACCTCGTAGCCTCTTTCGTCCAGGCTTCCTGCCTTCAACGCCCTTTTTACACCTCGATTGCTATGCGCGGGCTCGTTGGCGTCTATCACCTCTCTGCGAAGAGTGGCACGATGATTGTTGGGGTAAATCGTAGCAGTCCGATCTCTGGCCTTGGGCCATTGTGAGGGCTGATCGATTTCCTGTGCGCATCTCGTGTTCGCCCAGTAACAGACTCGACGACTTGTAATCGGTCTTGTTCCCGATTGTTCCTGGAGGTAGTCTTCGGAACTCTTGGATTTGACCTGTCACTCGAACTGTCCTCTTCCGAGGATGCTTGTGTGTGTGTGCTTGTGCCATTTCCTTGGCGGTATTAACGAGATATTAAAGAGCGGAGTGAGCGCCTCGCCCAGCTATGTTTGGGGCTCTCACTCCCTTACCCGGTGTGCGACCGCTTTGCACGTAGGTTGCGGAGCATCGCGACTCTTTCGATGTTTGGCGGTTGTCTTCCGGTGATGCGTTGGTCCCGAAGTGCACGTTACTAGCATTTCTGCCATTGTTCTCGATCTTTGGCACGTTCCTTCGTTGCAATTGGATATATATCTCCGTTTATACGCGCAGGCTTCTCCCGCCTATTCAGCGCTGTCCCACTCTCAGCACTCTCGTGGTCTCCTTGGCTTCTCTCTCCCGTGAGCGAGCTCTCTTCTCGAGTCTTTTCCATGTCCCATGGAGGTTGCCTTGCGAAATTCGGGCACACAAACGTGACCGGATAAGAGCGGAATTGCCTATGAGGAGAAGCTCACCTTAGGGAGCAGCAATGCCGAGTG
>NW_026729145.1:17500-30000 GCF_030272615.1 Cryptomeria japonica
GCGCACCTTGCGTGCACCTTCGCCAGGGTGGGCGCCTTGGTGCGCACACCTTGGCTGGGCTGCGCACCCGGGCGCGCACACCTTGGCACCCGCGTTTCCTTCATTTTAAATTTTTTTTTTTTACAATCTCTCAAGTGGGAAATTCTATAATCTCAACTTTTTTTGCCTTTTCAGGAAACTTTTGAATGGAGCGCATCATTGGTGCGCTCCGAAGTGTGCTCCAAGGTGCGCACCTCTGGTGTGCTCCAAAGCTCTCTCTAGCTGCGTGCACCTGCCCCGGCCGCGCACCCGGCCCCGCCCAGCTTCGCTCACCTGTCCCGGGCGTCTGGTGCGGAACCTTAGAGTAAGAAACATCACCGTGCACCTTGGCCAACGTGCGCGACTCGACCGAGCGCGCACTGGCCGAGGTGCACACCGATTTCACCTGGGTGCGCGCGCAGCACCTCGGGCGCACCGGGGTGCGCGCACAACGCCCGGGTTGCACCGTGGCCTGTGTGCTCGGGGCGCCTCGGGTGCGCGCTCGGTGTCGCCCCCGCGCGCGCGGTAGTGCGGGCAGCGCACCCCGGCCCGGCCCGGCCCCGACGAGAACGCAAACGGGCAAAAGGTTTATTCAAATAGCATTGCGACGCCCGGCGAAAAACTAAAAAAGGGTGCAACACCGGGACTTCCCGGGAGGTCACCCATCCCAGTACTACTCCGGCCCAAGCGCGCTTAACTGCGGAGTTCTGATGGGATCCGGTGCACTAACGCTGGTATGATCGCACCCGTTATGAGCTTGTCGCAGTGTGTACTTAGCAAACCGCGACCCACGTGCGAATCCACCCCGGCCACCCACCCCCGTCGAGGTGCACACCCTCCCTCGCGAAGTGCGCCCCGTTCGCCAAGTGTGAGCCCTGCCCGGGTGCGCGCACCTTGCTAGGGCGTCGGGTGTGCACCCGGCCCGGCCTACGTGCGTGCACCTGGACGGGGCGTCGTGTGCGTGCAGTGTCCCGTCTGCAACGCGGTGCCCACACACCACCTCGGGCGCAACGACCTGCGCTCACATGTGGGCCGAGTGCACCTTGGTGCATGTTCGGGGCGCCTCGGGTGCACGCTCGATCTTGCCCCGGTGCACCAAGGCGCTCGGTTTGCCCCGGGTGCGCACTTGGTGCAAGGTGGGCACCCAAAATAGGGATCAAGCACCAAAACACAAGTTTCGGGATGCAAAATGGGACCCAAGGACCACAAATGCGTTCCAAGACCCATGATGGGTCCACGAGAACAAAAATGTGTTCCGAGACTTAATAAACAAATATTGGGTTTTAGGAGAAGAAACATGCTCTGATGCCCAAAACGAGAATCGACCCCGAAAAGGCCACAGGCCAAAAGTGGGATGCGAGACAAAAAAAAATGGGACCCGAGGACCAAAATTGGGTTCCCAGGTCGAAGACAGGGCAACCGGACAAGAAACGACCTCTAAGGCTCGAAATGAGTCCCGACGACTAAAACTTGACAAGAAGCACCCATCAGGCACCCAACTCGACACCCATGGGATGCCGACCCACCCGGGCTTCCACCTAGCACACCTTGGCACCCACCCACCCTCGCACCCAACCTCGCACCCAACTTAGCACCTTTGAACCCACATTGGCACTCACCCTGACCCTGGCACCTTGGAACCCACATTGGCACTCACCTTGACCCTGGCACCCACCTTTGCACTCACCTTGGGACCCACCCTGGCTCCCACCTCGGCACCCACCCAGACACCCACCTTGGTTCCTTGGCACCCACCTTGGATCCTTGGCACCCACCCCGACACCCACCTTGGCACGCAACTTGGCTACTTGCCACCCACCTTGGCTCCTTGACGCCCACCCCGACAACCACCCCGTGACCTACCCTGGCTAGGGTTGGTGCACACCCACCCTGGTGCCCACCTTGGCACCCACCCCATGACCCACCTTGGCACGCACCTTAGTACCCACCCCGTTACCCACCCTAGGACCCACCCCGTGACCCACCTTGGCCAGGGTGGGTGCACCCACCCTGGTGCCCACCTTGGCACCCACCCATCCTAGCACCCAGCCTGTGACCGGGCTTGGAACCCAACCTTGCACCCGTCTTGGCCAGTGTGGGTGCGCACCCATCCTGGCACCCACGTTGTGACACACCCTTTAACCCACGCACCCTAGCAGCCACGTTGGCACCCACCTTGGAACACAACCTAGCAACTTGGCACCCACCCCGTGACCCACCTTGGCATCCACCATAGCAGTCGCCCACTTGGCACCCACCTTGGAACCCAAGTTGGCACCCACCTCGGCACCCACCTTGACACTTGTGGACCCACCTTGCCACTCACCCTAGCATCGACCCATCCTAGCACCCACCCTGGCACCTTTGCACCCTAGCACTCACCCATCCTAGCACCTAACCTGTGACCCACCTTGACACTCACCCTCGCACCCACCTTGGAACCCAACCTAGCACCCACCCACCCTGACACCAACCCTAGCACCTACCCACCCTTGCACCCACCCTGTGACCCATCTTGGCACCCACCCATCCTACCACTCAACCTATCACCCACCTTCTCACCCACCTTGGCATCCACCTTAGCACCCACCCACACTGGCACCTTGGCACCCACCTCGGGCAAGGTGGGTGCACACCCACCCTGACACCCAATTTAGAACCAACCGAGCATGTTACCCACCTTGGCACCCACATTGCAGCCCACCCTAGTACCCACCCTATGACCCACATTGGCATCCACACCCTAGCACCCAGGCACCTCGACACCCGCCTTGACACGCACCCTAGCACTAAACCTGTGACCCACCTTGGAACTCACCCTAGAACCCACCCACCCTGTGAACCACCTTGGCATCCACCTTAGCACCCACCCACCTTGGCACCCACTCTAGCACTCACCCATCCTAACACCCAACTTGTTACCCACCTTGGCACCCGCCCTCGCGTCCACCTTGAAACCCACCCTAGCACCCACCCACGCAGGAGCCCACCTTGGCACCCAACCTAACACCCACGCATCCTGGCACCCAACTTGTGACCCACCTTGGAACCCACCCTAGTACCCACCTTTGAACCCACTATATCACCAACCCACCTTGGCACCCACCCTATGACCCTCTTTGGAATCCACCCTAGCACGCACCCACCCTGGCACCCACCATGGAGCGCACCCTAGCACCCACCCACCTCGGCACGCACCTCAACACCCACCTTGGTGTGCGCACTGCGCCAACCTCTCAAAGACCCTATGTGGTGCGCTCCAAAGTGTACACCTTTGGTGCGCTCCAAGGTGCGCACCTTTGGTGCACACCGAGGTGCACACCAAAGTGTGCACCGAGGTGAGCACCAAAGTGCACTCCAAGGTGCACACCAAGGCGTGCACCTTTGGTGCGGTCAATGCAAACGAATTCGGAAGTTGGGGTCGATGTCCTAATCGCTGCTGCAGACTACACGTATGAGAATCGGACAAATAGCTTTATATAGGGGAGGTGTTGCGTTTGATGGGTCGACTCCCCTGGTTGTGTGCACTGCACCAACTTCAAAGACCCTGTCTTGTTTAAGAAGTCAAAAGTTGGGGTGGATGTCCTAATCATTGCTGCAGTCTACGCATGTATGAGAATCAGACAAATAGCTTATATAGGGGAGGTGTTGCATTCGGTGGGTTGACTCCCCTGGTTGTGCGCACTGCGCCAACCTCAAAGACCCCGCATAGCAGAAGAAGTCGGAAGTCGGATTTTGGTGAGCACCAAGGCGTGCACCTTTGGTGCGGTCAACGCAGACGAATTCAGAAGTTGGGGTGGATGTCCTAATCGTTGTTGCAGGCTACACATGTATGAGAATCAGACAAATAGCTTATATAGGGGAGGTGTTGGGTTTGATGGGTCAACTCCCTTGGTTGTGCGCATTACGCCAACCTCAAAGACCTTGTTTTCGTTAAGAAGTCAAAAGTTGGGGTCAATGTCCTAATGGCTCCTGTAGGCTACACATGTATGAGAATCGGACAAATAGCTTATATAGGGGAGGTGTTGGGTTTGATGGGTCGACTCCCCTGGTTGTGCGCATTACGTCAACCTCAAAGACCTTGTTTTCGTTAAGAAGTCAAAAGTTGGGGTCGATGTCCTAATTGCTCCTGTAGACTACACATGTATGAGAATCAGACAAATAGCTTATATAGGGGAGGTGTTGGGTTTGATGGGTTGACTCCCCTAGTTGTTCGCATTACACCAACCTCAAAGACCTTGTTTTCGTTTAGAAGCCGAAAGTTGGGGTCGATGTCCTAATTGCTCCTGCAGGCTACGCATGTATGAGAATCAGACAAATAGCTTATATAGGGGAGGTGTTGGGTTTGATGGGTCGACTCCCCTGGTTGTGCGCATTGCGCCAACCTCAAAGACCCTGCATTGCGGATGAAGTCGAAAGTCAGAGTTTGGTGTGCTACAAGGTGTGGTCGAAGGTGCTCACCTAGGTGTGCACCTTTGGAGCGCAGGAAAAGTGCCCTCCAAAAGTGCGCACCTTTGGAGTGCACAAAAGTGCCCTCCAAAAGTGCGCACCTTTGGAGCGCACAAAAGTGCCCTCCAAAAAGTGCCCTCCAAAAGTGCGCACCTTTGGAGCGCACAAAAGTGCCCTCCAAAAAGTGCCCTCCAAAAGTGCGCACCTTTGGAGTGCAGAAAAGTGCCCTCCAAAAAGTGCCCTCCAAAAGTGTGCACCTTTGGAGTGCACAAAAGTGCCCTCCAAAAGTGCGCACCTTTGGAGCGCAGAAAAGTGCCCTCCAAAAAGTGCCCTCCAAAAGTGCGCACCTTTGGAGCGCAGAAAAGTGCCCTCCAAAAAGTGCCCTCCAAAAGTGCGCACCTTTGGAGCGCAGAAAAGTGCCCTCCAAAAAGTGCCCTCCAAAAGTGCGCACCTTTGGAGCGCAGAAAAGTGCCCTCCAAAAAGTGCCCTCCAAAAGTGCGCACCTTTGGAGCGCACAAAAGTGCCCTCCAAAAAGTGCCCTCCAAAAGTGCGCACCTTTGGAGCGCACAAAAGTGCCCTCCAAAAGTGCGCACCTTTGGAGCGCACAAAAGTGCCCTCCAAAAGTGCGCACTTTTGGTGCGCACCAAGGCGCTGGTTCGGTCGTTGCAGGCGAGTTCGGAAGTTGGGGTCGATGTCCTGAGCGGAGGTGCAAACTACACAGGTGTCGGAATCGGACAAATAGCTTATATAGGGGAGGTGTATGCTTCGATGGGTCGACTCCCCAGGTTGAGCGCACCGCGCCAACCTCAAAGACCCTACGGTATGGATGAAGTCGGAAGTTGGGTCCGATGACCGATTCGATTAGTAGGTATGCTCATGAGGTCGGAATTTGGGTCCGATGACCTGCCATGTGCAGGAAGGCGAATGTTGGCACTGTGCGTTGCAAGGTGCACACCAAGGTGCTGGTGCGGTCTTTTTAGTCGAGTTCGGAAGTTGGGGTCGATGTCCTGATCGGAGGTGCAAGCTACACAGGTGTGGGAATCGGACAAATAGCTTATATAGGGGAGGTGTATGCTTCGTTGGGTCGACTCCCCGGGTTGAGCGCACCGCGCCAACCTCAAAGACCCTACGGTATGGATGAAGTCGGAAGTTGGGTCCGATGACCGATTCGATATGTAGGCATACTCGCGAGGTCGGAATTTGGGTCCGATGACCTGCCATGTGCAGGAAGGCGAATGTTGGCACTGTGCGTTGCAAGGTGCGCACCAAGGCGCTGGTTCGGTCGTTGCAGGCGAGTTCGGAAGTTGGGGTCGATGTCCTGATCGGAGGTGCAAACTACACAGGTGTGGGAATCAGACAAATAGCTTATATAGGGGAGGTGTATGCTTCGTTGGGTCGACTCCCCGGGTTGAGCGCACCGCGCCAACCTCAAAGACCCTACGGTATGGATGAAGTCGGAAGTTGTGTCCGATGACCGATTCGATATGTAGGCATACTCGCGAGGTCGGAATTTGGGTCCGATGACCTGCCATGTGCAGGAAGGCGAATGTTGGGACTGTGCGTCGCAAGGTGCGCACCAAGGCGCTGGTGCCGTCGTTGCAGTCGAGTTCGGAAGTTGGGGTCGATGTCCTGGTCAGAGGTGCAAACTACACAGGTGTGGGAATCGGACAAATAGCTTATATAGGGGAGGTGTATGCTTCGATGGGTCGACTCCCCGGGTTGAGCGCACCGCGCCAACCTCAAAGACCCTACAGTATGGATGAAGTCGGAAGTTGGGTCCGATGACCGATTCGATACGTAGGCATATTGGCGAGGTCTGAATTTGTGTCCGATGACCTGCCATGCGCAGGAAGGCGGAATTTGGGTCCGATGACCGAGTTGATGGCGTGCCATGCGCAGAAAGGCGGAATTTGGGTCCGATGACCGAGTTGATGTTGATGGCCCGCCATGCACAGGAAGGCGGAATTTGGGTCCGATGACCGATTTGAAGGCGTGCCATGCGCAGAAAGGCGGAGTTTGGGTCCGATGACCGAGTTGATATTGATGGCCCGCCATGCGCAGGAAGGCGGAATTTGGGTCCGATGACCTGACATACGCATGGAGTCCGACTCGGGGGCCGATGTTCGATTCGATGACTTGCATTGTGGGTAAAGTCGGAAGTTGTGGTCTTTGACCCGATTCGATGACCAGACTTCGGCTGCTTGAGAATCGGACAAATAACTTATATAGGGGAGGTAGTGTTCTCGAGCATCCTCCCCCCGTGCCCGTTTATGTCGATTGATGCTGGTGCTCGACTGGTTGGAGCGCTCGGATGCAAAAATCTTGCACCAGGATTTATCGATTGTGATGGACACGGCAAGTCTCCTGATTGCTATGCAGGAGCTCATCGTGAATCTCTATGCGGCCTTGGTATGGACTCGACCTGCGGAATGGTTCGGCAATGGTAGTCGCTCCAACACGTCCTTGCAATGGCCACAGAGGTGATTCGACTAGAGCTCCAGTCTAGCTTTTGGGTTGCTTGGCGGACTGGTATAGCCGCGATCGAGTTCCGGCCATGAACGTTTTAGATAGCTCTTGGGCTTTCTGGGACGGAAGTCAGAAGTTTGGGCTGTTGTCCGATTTGATGACCATTCTTCGGATGTGTGAGAATCGGACAAATAACTTATATAGGGGACTGTGTTGTCTCACGCAGCCCCCTCCGTGCCCCTCTATCTCGACCGATGTTGGTGCTTGAAAGGGTTGGGATCGCTCGGATTTATAAACGTGCACCACCATTTGTCGAGTGTGAGGGACGCGGCAGGTCTCCTAAATGCTATACGGGCGCTCTCTGAGAATCTCTATCCGGCCTCGACACAGACTAGTCTTGCTGAATGGTTTGGCACTGGTAGTCGATCCAACACGTCGTTGTTGTGGCCGCCTAGGCGATTCGATTCGAGCCCCCGTCTAGCTTTTGGGTTGCTTGGCGGATTTTGCCCTATCCGCAAGTGAGCTCGGTCCCTAAACGTTCGAGAAACCCGATTGCTATGCGCCGACTCTCTTTCTTGCGAGCCTCCATCTAGCTTTTGGGTCTCTACGGAACGGAAGTCGGAATCTGGGACCGTTGTTTGATTCGACGAGGCAGACTACGGTTGTGCGAGAATCGGACAAATAACTTATATAGGGGAGGTGTTGACTGGAGCATTCTCCCCCGTGCCCCTCTAACTCGACCAATGCTGGCGCTCGAACGGTGGTAGCGCTCGGATTTTCGTTGAGCGCCAGCATTGGTCGATTTAGAGGGGCATGCGAGATTCCCGAATGCTATGCGAGGGCTCTAACGGAAATGTCTATTGGTTTCGGTATGGATGCAATTGCGAGTGGTTCGGCAAAGGTAGTCGTTCCGATGCGTCCATGTCGTGGCCAAATCGATAATTCGATTTGAGCCCTCGTATAGCATTTGGGTCTCTCGATGTGATTCCGCATTCCAGTCCCTTTGGGCACTGCTTGAGCCGCATCCCAGGGGGTTCCCTTCCCAATAATCTGCCTCGCAACCCGATTGCTATGCGGTGAGGCTCCTCGGCCGCCTCGGAACTATCTGTGTATCAGACGCATCGCGGGATAAGGGGTTGGCAACGGTAGTCGCCCCAAGCGCGTCCGATGCTTGGACCATTCCGAGGCGGCCCTGAAGCCTCTTCCGTCTAGCCGTTGGGTCCTTCTCGCCGCATCCCTTGCCTCGCACCCCGATTGCTATGCGGTGAGGCTCCTCGGCCGCCTTGGAACTATCTGTGTATCAGACGCATCGCGGGATAAGGGGTTGTCACTGGTAGTCGCCCCAAGCGCGTCCGATGCTTGGACCATTCCGAGGCGGCCCTGAAGCCTCTTCCGTCTAGCCGTTGGGTCCTTCTCGCCGCATCCCTCGACTCGCACCCCGATTGCTATGCGGTGAGGCTCCTCGGCCGCCTTGGAACTATCTGTGTATCGGACGCGTCGCGGGATAAGGGGTTGTCACTGGTAGTCGCCCCAAGCGCGTCCGATGCTTGGACCATTCCGAGGCGGCCCTGAAGCCTCTTCCGTCTAGCCGTTGGGTCCTTCTCGCCGCATCCCTCGCCTCGCACCCCGATTGCTATGCGGTGAGGCTCCTCGGCCGCCTTGGAACTATCTGTGTATCGGACGCGTCGCGGGATAAGGGGTTGTCACTGGTAGTCGCCCCAAGCGCGTGCGATGCATGGACCATTCCCAGGCGGCCCTGAAGCCTCTTCCGTCTAGCCGTTGGGTCCTTCTCGCCGCATCCCTCGCCTCGCACCCCGATTGCTATGCGGTGAGGCTCCTCGGCCGCCTTGGAACTATCTGTGTATCGGACGCGTCGCGGGATAAGGGGTTGTCACTGGTAGTCGCCCCAAGCGCGTCCGATGCTTGGACCATTCCGAGGCGGCCCTGAAGCCTCTTCCGTCTAGCCGTTGGGTCCTTCTCGCCGCATCCCTCGCCTCGCACCCCGATTGCTATGCGGTGAGGCTCCTCGGCCGCCTTGGAACTATCTGTGTATCGGACGCGTCGCGGGATAAGGGGTTGTCACTGGTAGTCGCCCCAAGCGCGTCCGATGCTTGGACCATTCCGAGGCGGCCCTGAAGCCTCTTCCGTCTAGCCGTTGGGTCCTTCTCGCCGCATCCCTCGCCTCGCACCCCGATTGCTATGCGGTGAGGCTCCTCGGCCGCCTTGGAACTATCTGTGTATCGGACGCGTCGCGGGATAAGGGGTTGTCACTGGTAGTCGCCCCAAGCGCGTCCGATGCTTGGACCATTCCGAGGCGGCCCTGAAGCCTCTTCCGTCTAGCCGTTGGGTCCTTCTCGCCGCATCCCTCGCCTCGCACCCCGATTGCTATGCGGTGAGGCTCCTCGGCCGCCTTGGAACTATCTGTGTATCGGACGCATCGCGGGATAAGGGGTTGTCACTGGTAGTCGCCCCAAGCGCGTCCGATGCTTGGACCATTCCGAGGCGGCCCTGAAGCCTCTTCCGTCTAGCCGTTGGGTCCTTCTCGCCGCATCCCTCGCCTCGCACCCCGATTGCTATGCGGTGAGGCTCCTCGGCCGCCTTGGAACTATCTGTGTATCGGACGCGTCGCGGGATAAGGGGTTGTCACTGGTAGTCGCCCCAAGCGCGTCCGATGCTTGGACCATTCCGAGGCGGCCCTGAAGCCTCTTCCGTCTAGCCGTTGGGTCCTTCTCGCCGCATCCCTCGCCTCGCACCCCGATTGCTATGCGGTGAGGCTCCTCGGCCGCCTTGGAACTATCTGTGTATCGGACGCGTCGCGGGATAAGGGGTTGTCACTGGTAGTCGCCCCAAGCGCGTCCGATGCTTGGACCATTCCGAGGCGGACCTGAAGCCTCTTCCGTCTAGCCGTTGGGTCCTTCTCGCCGCATCCCTCGCCTCGCACCCCGATTGCTATGCGGTGAGGCTCCTCGGCCGCCTTGGAACTATCTGTGTATCGGACGCGTCGCGGGATAAGGGGTTGTCACTGGTAGTCGCCCCAAGCGCGTCCGATGCTTGGACCATTCCGAGGCGGCCCTGAAGCCTCTTCCGTCTAGCCGTTGGGTCCTTCTTGCCGCATCCCTCGCCTCGCACCCCGATTGCTATGCGGTGAGGCTCCTCGGCCGCCTTGGAACTATCTGTGTATCGGACGCGTCGCGGGATAAGGGGTTGTCACTGGTAGTCGCCCCAAGCGCGTCCGATGCTTGGACCATTCCGAGGCGGCCCTGAAGCCTCTTCCGTCTAGCCGTTGGGTCCTTCTCGCCGCATCCCTCGCCTCGCACCCCGATTGCTATGCGGTGAGGCTCCTCGGCCGCCTTGGAACTATCTGTGTATCGGACGCATCGCGGGATAAGGGGTTGTCACTGGTAGTCGCCCCAAGCGCGTCCGATGCTTGGACCATTCCGAGGCGGCCCTGAAGCCTCTTCCGTCTAGCCGTTGGGTCCTTCTCGCCGCATCCCTCGCCTCGCACCCCGATTGCTATGCGGTGAGGCTCCTCGGCCGCCTTGGAACTATCTGTGTATCGGACGCGTCGCGGGATAAGGGGTTGTCACTGGTAGTCGCCCCAAGCGCGTCCGATGCTTGGACCATTCCGAGGCGGACCTGAAGCCTCTTCCGTCTAGCCGTTGGGTCCTTCTCGCCGCATCCCTCGCCTCGCACCCCGATTGCTATGCGGTGAGGCTCCTCGGCCGCCTTGGAACTATCTGTGTATCGGACGCGTCGCGGGATAAGGGGTTGTCACTGGTAGTCGCCCCAAGCGCGTCCGATGCTTGGACCATTCCGAGGCGGCCCTGAAGCCTCTTCCGTCTAGCCGTTGGGTCCTTCTCGCCGCATCCCTCGCCTCGCACCCCGATTGCTATGCGGTGAGGCTCCTCGGCCGCCTTGGAACTATCTGTGTATCGGACGCGTCGCGGGATAAGGGGTTGTCACTGGTAGTCGCCCCAAGCGCGTCCGATGCTTGGACCATTCCGAGGCGGACCTGAAGCCTCTTCCCTCTAGCCGTTGGGGCTTTCTCGCCGCATCCCTCGCCTCGCACCCCGATTGCTATTCGGTGAGGCTCCTCGGCCGCCTTGGAACTATCTGTGTATCGGACGCATCGCGGGATAAGGGGTTGGCAGTGGTAGTCGCCCCAAGCGCGTCCGATGCTTGGACCATTCCGAGGCGGCCCTGCAGCCTCTTCCGTCTAGCCGTTGGGGCCATCTCGCTGCATCCCCCACCTCGCACCACGATTGCTATGCGGTGAGGCTCCTTGGCCGCCTCGGAACTATCTGTGTATCGGACGCATCGCGGGATAAGGGGTTGTCACTGGTAGTCGCCCCAAGCGCGTCCGATGCTTGGACTATTCCGAGGCGGCCCTGCAGCCTCTTCCGTCTAGCCGTTGGGGCCATCTCGCCGCATCCCCCAGCTCCTCGGCCGCCTCGGAACTATCTGTGTATCGGACGCATCGCGGGATAAGGGGTTGGCAGTGGTAGTCGCCCCAAGCGCGTTCGATGCTTGGACTATTCCGAGGCGGCCCCGCAGCCTCTTCCGTCTACCCTTTGGGGCCATCTCGCCGCATCCCTCGCCTCGCACCCCGATTGCTATGCGGTGAGGCTCCTCGGCCGCCTGGGAACTATCTTCGTATCGGATGCATCGCGGGATAAGGGGTTGTCACTGGTAGTCGCCCCAAGCGCGTCCGATGCTTGGACTATTCCGAGGCGGCCCTGTGGCCTCTTCCGTCTAGCCGTTGGGGCCATCTCGCCGCATCCCTCACCTCGCACCCCCATTGCTATGCGGTGAGGCTCCTCGGCCGCCTTGGAACTGTCTTCGTATCGGAAGCATCGCGGGATAAGGGGTTGTCACTGGTAGTCGCCCCAAGCGCGTCCGATGCTTGGACTATTCCGAGGCGGCCCTGCAGCCTCTTCCGTCTAGCCGTTGGGGCCATCTCGCCGCATCCCCCACCTCGCACCCGGATTGCTATGCGGTGAGGCTCCTCGGCCGCCTTGGAACTATCTTCGTATCGGACGCATCGCGGGATAAGGGGTTGTCACTGGTAGTCGCCCCAAGCGCGTCCGATGCTTGGACTATTCCGACGCGGCCCTGTGGCCTCTTCCGTCTAGCCGTTGGGGCCATCTCGCCGCATCCCCCACCTCGCACCCCGATTGCTATGCGGTGAGGCTCCTCGGCCGCCTTGGAACCATCTTCGTATCGGACGCATCGCGGGATGAGGGGTTGTCACTGGTAGTCGCCCCAAGCGCGTCCGATGCTTGGACCATTCCGAGGCGGCCCTGAAGCCTCTTCCGTCTAGCCGTTGGGGCCTTCCCGCCCCATCCCTCGCCTCGCACCCCCGATTGCTATGCGGTGAGGCTCCTCGGCCGCCTTGGAACCATCTGTGTATCGGACGCATCGCGGGATAAGGGGTTGGCACTGGTAGTCGCCCCAAGCGCGTCCGATGCTTGGAGCATTCCGAGGTGGCCCTGAAGCCTCTTCCGTCTAGCCGTTGGGGCCTTCCCGCCCCATCCCTCGCCTCGCACCCCGATTGATATGCGGTGAGG
>NW_026729145.1:42500-60000 GCF_030272615.1 Cryptomeria japonica
CCCTCGCGAAGTGCGCCCCGTTCGCCAAGTGTGAGCCCTGCCCGGGTGCGCGCACCTTGCTAGGGCGTCGGGTGTGCACCCGGCCCGGCCTACGTGCGTGCACCTGGACGGGGCGTCGTGTGCGTGCAGTGTCCCGTCTGCAACGCGGTGCCCACACACCACCTCGGGCGCAACGACCTGCGCTCACATGTGGGCCGAGTGCACCTTGGTGCATGTTCGGGGCGCCTCGGGTGCACGCTCGATCTTGCCCCGGTGCACCAAGGCGCTCGGTTTGCCCCGGGTGCGCACTTGGTGCAAGGTGGGCACCCAAAATAGGGATCAAGCACCAAAACACAAGTTTCGGGATGCAAAATGGGACCCAAGGACCACAAATGCGTTCCAAGACCCATGATGGGTCCACGAGAACAAAAATGTGTTCCGAGACTTAATAAACAAATATTGGGTTTTAGGAGAAGAAACATGCTCTGATGCCCAAAACGAGAATCGACCCCGAAAAGGCCACAGGCCAAAAGTGGGATGCGAGACAAAAAAAAATGGGACCCGAGGACCAAAATTGGGTTCCCAGGTCGAAGACAGGGCAACCGGACAAGAAACGACCTCTAAGGCTCGAAATGAGTCCCGACGACTAAAACTTGACAAGAAGCACCCATCAGGCACCCAACTCGACACCCATGGGATGCCGACCCACCCGGGCTTCCACCTAGCACACCTTGGCACCCACCCACCCTCGCACCCAACCTCGCACCCAACTTAGCACCTTTGAACCCACATTGGCACTCACCCTGACCCTGGCACCTTGGAACCCACATTGGCACTCACCTTGACCCTGGCACCCACCTTTGCACTCACCTTGGGACCCACCCTGGCTCCCACCTCGGCACCCACCCAGACACCCACCTTGGTTCCTTGGCACCCACCTTGGATCCTTGGCACCCACCCCGACACCCACCTTGGCACGCAACTTGGCTACTTGCCACCCACCTTGGCTCCTTGACGCCCACCCCGACAACCACCCCGTGACCTACCCTGGCTAGGGTTGGTGCACACCCACCCTGGTGCCCACCTTGGCACCCACCCCATGACCCACCTTGGCACGCACCTTAGTACCCACCCCGTTACCCACCCTAGGACCCACCCCGTGACCCACCTTGGCCAGGGTGGGTGCCTTGGTGCGCACAACTTGCCTGGGCTGCACACCAGGGCGGGCTCAAGATGGCACCCGCGTTCCGTTTTTTTCACTATCTTTCAAAACGGAAATTTTAAAATCTCGTTTTTTTTTTTTTTTTGCCTTTTCTGGAAATTAGTGAAGGCAGCGCATCAAAGGTGCGCAATGCTGGTGCGAACCCGGGAGCGCTCCGATGTGTGCTCCAAGGTGCGGCGTGCACGAAGTCCGAGCCCGGCTTGCCCCGGGTGCGCACCTCGCGTGCACCTTCGCCGGGGTGAGCACCTTGGCTGGGTTGCGCGCCCTGGTGCGCACCAAGGAGCGCTCTGAAGTGTGCTCCAAGGTGCGGCGTGCACGAAGTCGGAGCTCGGTTTGCCCCGGGTGTGCACCTCGGGTGCGCACCTCGCGTGCACCTTCGCTGCGGTGGGCACCTTGGCTGGGTTGCGCGCCTTGGTGGGCACCATGCAGTGCACGAAGTCGGAGCCCGGTTTGCCCCGGGCGCGCACCTCCGCCAGGGTGGGCACCTTGGTGCGCACAACTTGCCTGGGCTGCGCACCAGGAAGGGCTCAAGATGGCACCCGCGTTCCGTTTTTTTCACTATCTTTCAGAACGGAAATTTTAAAATATCGTTTTTTTTTGCCTTTTCTGGAAATTAGTGAAGGCAGCGCATCAAAGGTGCGCAACGCTGGTGCGAACCTGGGAGCGCTCCGATGTGTGCTCCAAGGTGCGGCGTGCACGAAGTCGGAGCCCGGTTTGCCCCGGGTGCGCCCTGGTGGGCACCATGGTGCGCACCAAGGAGCGCTCCGAAGTGTGCTCCAAGGTGCGGCCTGCACGAAGTCGGAGCCCGGTTTGCCCCGGGCGTGCACCGCGGGTGGGCACCTTGGTGCGCATGCCTTGCCTGGGCTGCGCACCAGGGCGGGCTCAAGATGGCACCCGCGTTCCGTTTTTTTCACTATCTTTCAAAACGGAAATTTTAAAATCTCATTTTTTTTTGCCTTTTCTGGAAATTAGTGAAGGCAGCGCATCAAAGGTGCGCACCTCGCTGCCCACCACGGTGCGCAACGCCGGTGGGCACCCGGGAGTGCTTCGAAGTGTGCTCCAAGGTGCTGCGTGCACGTTGTCGGAGCCCGGTTTGCCCCGGGTGCGCACCTCGCGTGCACCTTCGTCGGGGTGGGCACCTTGGCTGGGTTTGCCCCGGCTGCGCTCCGAAGCGGGGTTATTGGAGCGCCGCCTCTTTTTTTGTCGGAGCGTTTGGTGGGGTTTCTCGCATTGGCTCTTCCCAGGCCCGGTTGCCACCCTGGCGCGCACGAAGTCGGAAGTAGGGTTAATTGCCCGGGTGCGCACCTTTGCCAGGGTGGGCACCTTACCTGGGCTGTGCACCAGGGCGGGCTCAAGATGGCACCCGCGTTCCGTTTTTTTCACTATCTTTCAAAACGGAAATTTTAAAATCTCCTCTTTTTTTTGCCTTTTCTGGAAATTAGTGAAGGCAGCGCATCAAAGGTGCGCACCTCGCTGCCCACCTTGGTGTGCTCTGAGGTGCGCACCCGGGAGCGCTACGAAGTGTGCTCCAAGGTGCGGCGTGCACGTTGTCGGAGCCCGGTTTGCCCCGGGTGCGCACCTCGCCTGCACCTTGGCCGGGGTGGGCACCCTGGCTGGGTTTGCCCAGGGTGCGCTCCGAAGCGGGGTTACTGGAGCGCCCCCTCTTTTTTTGTCAGAGCGTTTGGTGGGGTTTCTCGCATTGGCTCTTCCCAGGCCCGGTTGTTGGGTGCGCTCCCACCCTGGCGCGCGCGAAGTTGGAAGTTGGGTTAATTGCCCGGGCGCGCACCTTCGCCAGGGTGGGCACCTTGGTGCGCACACCTTGGCTGGGCTGCGCACCAGGGCGGGCTCAAGATGGCACCAGCATTCCCTTTTTCTCACTATCTTTCAAAACGGAAATTTTAAAATCTCGTTTTTTTTTGCCTTTTATGGAAATTAGTGAAGGCATCGCATCAAAGGTGCGCACCTCGCTGCCCACCTTGGTGTGCTCCGAGGTGCCCACCACGGTGCGCTCCGAGGTGCCCACCACGGTGCGCAACGCCGGTGCGAACCCGGGAGCGCCCCGATGTGTGCTCCAAGGTGCGGCGTGCACGAAGCCGGACCCCGGTTTGCCCCGGGTGCGCACCTCGCGTGCACCTTGGTGCGCACACCTTGGCTGGGTTGCGCGGCCTGGTGGGCACCATGGTGCGCACCAAGGAGCGCTCCAAAGTGTGCTCCAAGGTGCGGCGTGCACGAAGTCCTAGCCCGGTTTGCCCCGGGTGCGCACCTTCGCCGCGGTGGGCACCATGGCGTGCACGAAGTCGGAGCCCGGTTTGCCCCGG
Source organism: Cryptomeria japonica (assembly GCF_030272615.1). Classification (NCBI taxonomy): domain Eukaryota; kingdom Viridiplantae; phylum Streptophyta; class Pinopsida; order Cupressales; family Cupressaceae; genus Cryptomeria; species Cryptomeria japonica. The sequence continues at coordinate 46,020 of NW_026729145.1, forward strand.
GTGCGCACCTCGCGTGCACCTTCGCCGGGGTGGGCACCTCGGCTGGGTTGCGCGCCCTGGTGCGCACCAAGGAGCGCTCCGAAGTGTGCTCCAAGGTGCGGCGTGCACGAAGTCGGAGCCCGGTTTGCCCCGGGTGCGCACCTTCGCCGCGGTGGGCACCCTGGTGCGCACCATGGCGTGCACGAAGTCGGAGCCCGGTTTGCCCCGGGTGCGCACCTCGCGTGCACCTTCGGCGGGGTTGCGCGCCCTGGTGCGCACCAAGGAGCGCTCCGAAGTGTGCTCCAAGGTGCGGCGTGCACGAAGTCGGAGCCCGGTTTGCCCCGGGTGCGCACCTCGCGTGCACCTTCGGCGGGGTTGCGCGCCCTGGTGGGCACCATGGTGCGCACCAAGGAGCGCTCCGAAGTGTGCTCCAAGGTGCGGCGTGCACGAAGTCGGAGCCCGGTTTGCCCCGGGTGCGCACCTCGCGTGCACCTTCGCCGCGGTGGGCACCATGGCGTGCACGAAGTCGGAGCCCGGTTTGCCCCGGGTGCGCACCTCGCGTGCACCTTCGCCGGGGTGGGCACCTCGGCTGGGTTGCGCGCCCTGGTGCGCACCAAGGAGCGCTCCGAAGTGTGCTCCAAGGTGCGGCGTGCACGAAGTCGGAGCCCGGTTTGCCCCGGGTGCGCACCTCGCGTGCACCTTCGCCGCGGTGGGCACCATGGCGTGCACGAAAGTCGGAGCCCGGTTTGCCCCGGGTGCGCACCCCGCGTGCACCTTCGCCGGGGTGGGCACCTCGGCTGGGTTGCGCGCCCTGGTGCGCACCAAGGAGCGCTCCGAAGTGTGCTCCAAGGTGCGGCGTGCACGAAGTCGGAGCCCGGTTTGCCCCGGGTGCGCACCTCGCGTGCACCTTCGCCGCGGTGGGCACCTTGGCTGGGTTGGGCACCATTGAGCGCTCCGAAGTGTGCTCCAAGGTGCGCACCATGGCCCTCCAAGGTGCGCAGCATGGCGTGCACGAAGTCGGAGCCCGGTTTGCCCCGGGTGCGCACCTCGCGTGCACCTTCGCCAGGGTGGGCACCTCGGTGCGCACACCTTCTCAATGTTTTCTTGCCTTTTCTGGAAATTGGTGAAGGCAGCGCATCAAAGGTGCGCACCTCGGTGTGCTCCGAGGTGCGAACCCGAGAGCGCTCCGAGGTGCCCACGAAGTCGAAAGTCGGGTTAATTGCATTGTTTTCCCCGGGTGCGCTCCGAGGTGCGCAACATCGGTGCGCACCAAGGAGGGCTCCGAAGTGTGCTCCAAGGTGCGCACGATTCGGAGCTCGGTTTGCCCGGGGTGCGCACACCTTGGCTGGGTTGCGCACCCTTTGTGCGCTCCAAGGTGCGCACGAAGTCGGAGCTCGGTTTGCCCCGGGTGCGCACCTTCGCCAGGGTGCGCACCTTGATGCGCACGCCTTGGCTGGGCTGCGCACCTTGGTGGGCGCCATGGTGCGCACCTTTCGTGCGCTCCAAGGTGCGCACGAAGTCGGAGCTCGGTTTGCCCCGGGTGCGCACCTTGGTGGGCGCCATGGTGCACTCCGAGGTGCCCAAGATTGGTGCGCACCAAGGAGCGCTCCGAAGTGCGCTCCAAGGTGCGCAGGTGCGCGCGAAGTCGAAAGTTGGGTTAATTGTCCGGTTTGCCTCGGGTGCGCACCTTGCGTGCACCTTCGCCAGGGTGGGCGCCTTGGTGCGCACACCTTGGCTGGGCTGCGCACCCGGGCGCGCACACCTTGGCACCCGCGTTTCCTTCATTTTAAATTTTTTTTTTTTACAATCTCTCAAGTGGGAAATTCTATAATCTCAACTTTTTTTGCCTTTTCAGGAAACTTTTGAATGGAGCGCATCATTGGTGCGCTCCGAAGTGTGCTCCAAGGTGCGCACCTCTGGTGTGCTCCAAAGCTCTCTCCAGCTGCGTGCACCTGCCCCGGCCGCGCACCCGGCCCCGCCCAGCTTCGCTCACCTGTCCCGGGCGTCTGGTGCGGAACCTTAGAGTAAGAAACATCACCGTGCACCTTGGCCAACGTGCGCGACTCGACCGAGCGCGCACTGGCCGAGGTGCACACCGATTTCACCTGGGTGCGCGCGCAGCACCTCGGGCGCACCGGGGTGCGCGCACAACGCCCGGGTTGCACCGTGGCCTGTGTGCTCGGGGCGCCTCGGGTGCGCGCTCGGTGTCGCCCCCGCGCGCGCGGTAGTGCGGGCAGCGCACCCCGGCCCGGCCCGGCCCCGACGAGAACGCAAACGGGCAAAAGGTTTATTCAAATAGCATTGCGACGCCCGGCGAAAAACTAAGAAAGGGTGCAACACCGGGACTTCCCGGGAGGTCACCCATCCCAGTACTACTCCGGCCCAAGCGCGCTTAACTGCGGAGTTCTGATGGGATCCGGTGCACTAACGCTGGTATGATCGCACCCGTTATGAGCTTGTCGCAGTGTGTACTTAGCAAACCGCGACCCACGTGCGAATCCACCCCGGCCACCCACCCCCGTCGAGGTGCACACCCTCCCTCGCGAAGTGCGCCCCGTTCGCCAAGTGTGAGCCCTGCCCGGGTGCGCGCACCTTGCTAGGGCGTCGGGTGTGCACCCGGCCCGGCCTACGTGCGTGCACCTGGACGGGGCGTCGTGTGCGTGCAGTGTCCCGTCTGCAACGCGGTGCCCACACACCACCTCGGGCGCAACGACCTGCGCTCACATGTGGGCCGAGTGCACCTTGGTGCATGTTCGGGGCGCCTCGGGTGCACGCTCGATCTTGCCCCGGTGCACCAAGGCGCTCGGTTTGCCCCGGGTGCGCACTTGGTGCAAGGTGGGCACCCAAAATAGGGATCAAGCACCAAAACACAAGTTTCGGGATGCAAAATGGGACCCAAGGACCACAAATGCGTTCCAAGACCCATGATGGGTCCACGAGAACAAAAATGTGTTCCGAGACTTAATAAACAAATATTGGGTTTTAGGAGAAGAAACATGCTCTGATGCCCAAAACGAGAATCGACCCCGAAAAGGCCACAGGCCAAAAGTGGGATGCGAGACAAAAAAAAATGGGACCCGAGGACCAAAATTGGGTTCCCAGGTCGAAGACAGGGCAACCGGACAAGAAACGACCTCTAAGGCTCGAAATGAGTCCCGACGACTAAAACTTGACAAGAAGCACCCATCAGGCACCCAACTCGACACCCATGGGATGCCGACCCACCCGGGCTTCCACCTAGCACACCTTGGCACCCACCCACCCTCGCACCCAACCTCGCACCCAACTTAGCACCTTTGAACCCACATTGGCACTCACCCTGACCCTGGCACCTTGGAACCCACATTGGCACTCACCTTGACCCTGGCACCCACCTTTGCACTCACCTTGGGACCCACCCTGGCTCCCACCTCGGCACCCACCCAGACACCCACCTTGGTTCCTTGGCACCCACCTTGGATCCTTGGCACCCACCCCGACACCCACCTTGGCACGCAACTTGGCTACTTGCCACCCACCTTGGCTCCTTGACGCCCACCCCGACAACCACCCCGTGACCTACCCTGGCTAGGGTTGGTGCACACCCACCCTGGTGCCCACCTTGGCACCCACCCCATGACCCACCTTGGCACGCACCTTAGTACCCACCCTAGGACCCACCCTAGGACCCACCCCGTGACCCACCTTGGCCAGGGTGGGTGCACCCACCCTGGTGCCCACCTTGGCACCCACCCATCCTAGCACCCAGCCTGTGACCGGGCTTGGAACCCAACCTTGCACCCGTCTTGGCCAGTGTGGGTGCGCACCCATCCTGGCACCCACGTTGTGACACACCCTTTAACCCACGCACCCTAGCAGCCACGTTGGCACCCACCTTGGAACACAACCTAGCAACTTGGCACCCACCCCGTGACCCACCTTGGCATCCACCATAGCAGTCGCCCACTTGGCACCCACCTTGGAACCCAAGTTGGCACCCACCTCGGCACCCACCTTGACACTTGTGGACCCACCTTGCCACTCACCCTAGCATCGACCCATCCTAGCACCCACCCTGGCACCTTTGCACCCTAGCACTCACCCATCCTAGCACCTAACCTGTGACCCACCTTGACACTCACCCTCGCACCCACCTTGGAACCCAACCTAGCACCCACCCACCCTGACACCAACCCTAGCACCTACCCACCCTTGCACCCACCCTGTGACCCATCTTGGCACCCACCCATCCTACCACTCAACCTATCACCCACCTTCTCACCCACCTTGGCATCCACCTTAGCACCCACCCACACTGGCACCTTGGCACCCACCTCGGGCAAGGTGGGTGCACACCCACCCTGACACCCAATTTAGAACCAACCGAGCATGTTACCCACCTTGGCACCCACATTGCAGCCCACCCTAGTACCCACCCTATGACCCACATTGGCATCCACACCCTAGCACCCAGGCACCTCGACACCCGCCTTGACACGCACCCTAGCACTAAACCTGTGACCCACCTTGGAACTCACCCTAGAACCCACCCACCCTGTGAACCACCTTGGCATCCACCTTAGCACCCACCCACCTTGGCACCCACTCTAGCACTCACCCATCCTAACACCCAACTTGTTACCCACCTTGGCACCCGCCCTCGCGTCCACCTTGAAACCCACCCTAGCACCCACCCACGCAGGAGCCCACCTTGGCACCCAACCTAACACCCACGCATCCTGGCACCCAACTTGTGACCCACCTTGGAACCCACCCTAGTACCCACCTTTGAACCCACTATATCACCAACCCACCTTGGCACCCACCCTATGACCCTCTTTGGAATCCACCCTAGCACGCACCCACCCTGGCACCCACCATGGAGCGCACCCTAGCACCCACCCACCTCGGCACGCACCTCAACACCCACCTTGGTGTGCGCACTGCGCCAACCTCTCAAAGACCCTATGTGGTGCGCTCCAAAGTGTACACCTTTGGTGCGCTCCAAGGTGCGCACCTTTGGTGCACACTGAGGTGCACACCAAAGTGTGCACCGAGGTGAGCACCAAAGTGCACTCCAAGGTGCACACCAAGGCGTGCACCTTTGGTGCGGTCAATGCAAACGAATTCGGAAGTTGGGGTCGATGTCCTAATCGCTGCTGCAGACTACACGTATGAGAATCGGACAAATAGCTTTATATAGGGGAGGTGTTGCGTTTGATGGGTCGACTCCCCTGGTTGTGTGCACTGCACCAACTTCAAAGACCCTGTCTTGTTTAAGAAGTCAAAAGTTGGGGTGGATGTCCTAATCATTGCTGCAGTCTACGCATGTATGAGAATCAGACAAATAGCTTATATAGGGGAGGTGTTGCATTCGGTGGGTTGACTCCCCTGGTTGTGCGCACTGCGCCAACCTCAAAGACCCCGCATAGCAGAAGAAGTCGGAAGTCGGATTTTGGTGAGCACCAAGGCGTGCACCTTTGGTGCGGTCAACGCAGACGAATTCAGAAGTTGGGGTGGATGTCCTAATCGTTGTTGCAGGCTACACATGTATGAGAATCAGACAAATAGCTTATATAGGGGAGGTGTTGGGTTTGATGGGTCAACTCCCTTGGTTGTGCGCATTACGCCAACCTCAAAGACCTTGTTTTCGTTAAGAAGTCAAAAGTTGGGGTCAATGTCCTAATGGCTCCTGTAGGCTACACATGTATGAGAATCGGACAAATAGCTTATATAGGGGAGGTGTTGGGTTTGATGGGTCGACTCCCCTGGTTGTGCGCATTACGTCAACCTCAAAGACCTTGTTTTCGTTAAGAAGTCAAAAGTTGGGGTCGATGTCCTAATTGCTCCTGTAGACTACACATGTATGAGAATCAGACAAATAGCTTATATAGGGGAGGTGTTGGGTTTGATGGGTTGACTCCCCTAGTTGTTCGCATTACACCAACCTCAAAGACCTTGTTTTCGTTTAGAAGCCGAAAGTTGGGGTCGATGTCCTAATTGCTCCTGCAGGCTACGCATGTATGAGAATCAGACAAATAGCTTATATAGGGGAGGTGTTGGGTTTGATGGGTCGACTCCCCTGGTTGTGCGCATTGCGCCAACCTCAAAGACCCTGCATTGCGGATGAAGTCGAAAGTCAGAGTTTGGTGTGCTACAAGGTGTGGTCGAAGGTGCTCACCTAGGTGTGCACCTTTGGAGCGCAGGAAAAGTGCCCTCCAAAAGTGCGCACCTTTGGAGTGCACAAAAGTGCCCTCCAAAAGTGCGCACCTTTGGAGCGCACAAAAGTGCCCTCCAAAAAGTGCCCTCCAAAAGTGCGCACCTTTGGAGCGCACAAAAGTGCCCTCCAAAAAGTGCCCTCCAAAAGTGCGCACCTTTGGAGTGCAGAAAAGTGCCCTCCAAAAAGTGCCCTCCAAAAGTGTGCACCTTTGGAGTGCACAAAAGTGCCCTCCAAAAGTGCGCACCTTTGGAGCGCAGAAAAGTGCCCTCCAAAAAGTGCCCTCCAAAAGTGCGCACCTTTGGAGCGCAGAAAAGTGCCCTCCAAAAAGTGCCCTCCAAAAGTGCGCACCTTTGGAGCGCAGAAAAGTGCCCTCCAAAAAGTGCCCTCCAAAAGTGCGCACCTTTGGAGCGCAGAAAAGTGCCCTCCAAAAAGTGCCCTCCAAAAGTGCGCACCTTTGGAGCGCACAAAAGTGCCCTCCAAAAAGTGCCCTCCAAAAGTGCGCACCTTTGGAGCGCACAAAAGTGCCCTCCAAAAGTGCGCACCTTTGGAGCGCACAAAAGTGCCCTCCAAAAGTGCGCACTTTTGGTGCGCACCAAGGCGCTGGTTCGGTCGTTGCAGGCGAGTTCGGAAGTTGGGGTCGATGTCCTGAGCGGAGGTGCAAACTACACAGGTGTCGGAATCGGACAAATAGCTTATATAGGGGAGGTGTATGCTTCGATGGGTCGACTCCCCAGGTTGAGCGCACCGCGCCAACCTCAAAGACCCTACGGTATGGATGAAGTCGGAAGTTGGGTCCGATGACCGATTCGATTAGTAGGTATGCTCATGAGGTCGGAATTTGGGTCCGATGACCTGCCATGTGCAGGAAGGCGAATGTTGGCACTGTGCGTTGCAAGGTGCACACCAAGGTGCTGGTGCGGTCTTTTTAGTCGAGTTCGGAAGTTGGGGTCGATGTCCTGATCGGAGGTGCAAGCTACACAGGTGTGGGAATCGGACAAATAGCTTATATAGGGGAGGTGTATGCTTCGTTGGGTCGACTCCCCGGGTTGAGCGCACCGCGCCAACCTCAAAGACCCTACGGTATGGATGAAGTCGGAAGTTGGGTCCGATGACCGATTCGATATGTAGGCATACTCGCGAGGTCGGAATTTGGGTCCGATGACCTGCCATGTGCAGGAAGGCGAATGTTGGCACTGTGCGTTGCAAGGTGCGCACCAAGGCGCTGGTTCGGTCGTTGCAGGCGAGTTCGGAAGTTGGGGTCGATGTCCTGATCGGAGGTGCAAACTACACAGGTGTGGGAATCGGACAAATAGCTTATATAGGGGAGGTGTATGCTTCGTTGGGTCGACTCCCCGGGTTGAGCGCACCGCGCCAACCTCAAAGACCCTACGGTATGGATGAAGTCGGAAGTTGTGTCCGATGACCGATTCGATATGTAGGCATACTCGCGAGGTCGGAATTTGGGTCCGATGACCTGCCATGTGCAGGAAGGCGAATGTTGGGACTGTGCGTCGCAAGGTGCGCACCAAGGCGCTGGTGCCGTCGTTGCAGTCGAGTTCGGAAGTTGGGGTCGATGTCCTGGTCAGAGGTGCAAACTACACAGGTGTGGGAATCGGACAAATAGCTTATATAGGGGAGGTGTATGCTTCGATGGGTCGACTCCCCGGGTTGAGCGCACCGCGCCAACCTCAAAGACCCTACAGTATGGATGAAGTCGGAAGTTGGGTCCGATGACCGATTCGATACGTAGGCATATTGGCGAGGTCTGAATTTGTGTCCGATGACCTGCCATGCGCAGGAAGGCGGAATTTGGGTCCGATGACCGAGTTGATGGCGTGCCATGCGCAGAAAGGCGGAATTTGGGTCCGATGACCGAGTTGATGTTGATGGCCCGCCATGCACAGGAAGGCGGAATTTGGGTCCGATGACCGATTTGAAGGCGTGCCATGCGCAGAAAGGCGGAGTTTGGGTCCGATGACCGAGTTGATATTGATGGCCCGCCATGCGCAGGAAGGCGGAATTTGGGTCCGATGACCTGACATACGCATGGAGTCCGACTCGGGGGCCGATGTTCGATTCGATGACTTGCATTGTGGGTAAAGTCGGAAGTTGTGGTCTTTGACCCGATTCGATGACCAGACTTCGGCTGCTTGAGAATCGGACAAATAACTTATATAGGGGAGGTAGTGTTCTCGAGCATCCTCCCCCCGTGCCCGTTTATGTCGATTGATGCTGGTGCTCGACTGGTTGGAGCGCTCGGATGCAAAAATCTTGCACCAGGATTTATCGATTGTGATGGACACGGCAAGTCTCCTGATTGCTATGCAGGAGCTCATCGTGAATCTCTATGCGGCCTTGGTATGGACTCGACCTGCGGAATGGTTCGGCAATGGTAGTCGCTCCAACACGTCCTTGCAATGGCCACAGAGGTGATTCGACTAGAGCTCCAGTCTAGCTTTTGGGTTGCTTGGCGGACTGGTATAGCCGCGATCGAGTTCCGGCCATGAACGTTTTAGATAGCTCTTGGGCTTTCTGGGACGGAAGTCGGAAGTTTGGGCTGTTGTCCGATTTGATGACCATTCTTCGGATGTGTGAGAATCGGACAAATAACTTATATAGGGGACTGTGTTGTCTCACGCAGCCCCCTCCGTGCCCCTCTATCTCGACCGATGTTGGTGCTTGAAAGGGTTGGGATCGCTCGGATTTATAAACGTGCACCACCATTTGTCGAGTGTGAGGGACGCGGCAGGTCTCCTAAATGCTATACGGGCGCTCTCTGAGAATCTCTATCCGGCCTCGACACAGACTAGTCTTGCTGAATGGTTTGGCACTGGTAGTCGATCCAACACGTCGTTGTTGTGGCCGCCTAGGCGATTCGATTCGAGCCCCCGTCTAGCTTTTGGGTTGCTTGGCGGATTTTGCCCTATCCGCAAGTGAGCTCGGTCCCTAAACGTTCGAGAAACCCGATTGCTATGCGCCGACTCTCTTTCTTGCGAGCCTCCATCTAGCTTTTGGGTCTCTACGGAACGGAAGTCGGAATCTGGGACCGTTGTTTGATTCGACGAGGCAGACTACGGTTGTGCGAGAATCGGACAAATAACTTATATAGGGGAGGTGTTGACTGGAGCATTCTCCCCCGTGCCCCTCTAACTCGACCAATGCTGGCGCTCGAACGGTGGTAGCGCTCGGATTTTCGTTGAGCGCCAGCATTGGTCGATTTAGAGGGGCATGCGAGATTCCCGAATGCTATGCGAGGGCTCTAACGGAAATGTCTATTGGTTTCGGTATGGATGCAATTGCGAGTGGTTCGGCAAAGGTAGTCGTTCCGATGCGTCCATGTCGTGGCCAAATCGATAATTCGATTTGAGCCCTCGTATAGCATTTGGGTCTCTCGATGTGATTCCGCATTCCAGTCCCTTTGGGCACTGCTTGAGCCGCATCCCAGGGGGTTCCCTTCCCAATAATCTGCCTCGCAACCCGATTGCTATGCGGTGAGGCTCCTCGGCCGCCTCGGAACTATCTGTGTATCAGACGCATCGCGGGATAAGGGGTTGGCAACGGTAGTCGCCCCAAGCGCGTCCGATGCTTGGACCATTCCGAGGCGGCCCTGAAGCCTCTTCCGTCTAGCCGTTGGGTCCTTCTCGCCGCATCCCTTGCCTCGCACCCCGATTGCTATGCGGTGAGGCTCCTCGGCCGCCTTGGAACTATCTGTGTATCAGACGCATCGCGGGATAAGGGGTTGTCACTGGTAGTCGCCCCAAGCGCGTCCGATGCTTGGACCATTCCGAGGCGGCCCTGAAGCCTCTTCCGTCTAGCCGTTGGGTCCTTCTCGCCGCATCCCTCGACTCGCACCCCGATTGCTATGCGGTGAGGCTCCTCGGCCGCCTTGGAACTATCTGTGTATCGGACGCGTCGCGGGATAAGGGGTTGTCACTGGTAGTCGCCCCAAGCGCGTCCGATGCTTGGACCATTCCGAGGCGGCCCTGAAGCCTCTTCCGTCTAGCCGTTGGGTCCTTCTCGCCGCATCCCTCGCCTCGCACCCCGATTGCTATGCGGTGAGGCTCCTCGGCCGCCTTGGAACTATCTGTGTATCGGACGCGTCGCGGGATAAGGGGTTGTCACTGGTAGTCGCCCCAAGCGCGTGCGATGCATGGACCATTCCCAGGCGGCCCTGAAGCCTCTTCCGTCTAGCCGTTGGGTCCTTCTCGCCGCATCCCTCGCCTCGCACCCCGATTGCTATGCGGTGAGGCTCCTCGGCCGCCTTGGAACTATCTGTGTATCGGACGCGTCGCGGGATAAGGGGTTGTCACTGGTAGTCGCCCCAAGCGCGTCCGATGCTTGGACCATTCCGAGGCGGCCCTGAAGCCTCTTCCGTCTAGCCGTTGGGTCCTTCTCGCCGCATCCCTCGCCTCGCACCCCGATTGCTATGCGGTGAGGCTCCTCGGCCGCCTTGGAACTATCTGTGTATCGGACGCGTCGCGGGATAAGGGGTTGTCACTGGTAGTCGCCCCAAGCGCGTCCGATGCTTGGACCATTCCGAGGCGGCCCTGAAGCCTCTTCCGTCTAGCCGTTGGGTCCTTCTCGCCGCATCCCTCGCCTCGCACCCCGATTGCTATGCGGTGAGGCTCCTCGGCCGCCTTGGAACTATCTGTGTATCGGACGCGTCGCGGGATAAGGGGTTGTCACTGGTAGTCGCCCCAAGCGCGTCCGATGCTTGGACCATTCCGAGGCGGCCCTGAAGCCTCTTCCGTCTAGCCGTTGGGTCCTTCTCGCCGCATCCCTCGCCTCGCACCCCGATTGCTATGCGGTGAGGCTCCTCGGCCGCCTTGGAACTATCTGTGTATCGGACGCATCGCGGGATAAGGGGTTGTCACTGGTAGTCGCCCCAAGCGCGTCCGATGCTTGGACCATTCCGAGGCGGCCCTGAAGCCTCTTCCGTCTAGCCGTTGGGTCCTTCTCGCCGCATCCCTCGCCTCGCACCCCGATTGCTATGCGGTGAGGCTCCTCGGCCGCCTTGGAACTATCTGTGTATCGGACGCGTCGCGGGATAAGGGGTTGTCACTGGTAGTCGCCCCAAGCGCGTCCGATGCTTGGACCATTCCGAGGCGGCCCTGAAGCCTCTTCCGTCTAGCCGTTGGGTCCTTCTCGCCGCATCCCTCGCCTCGCACCCCGATTGCTATGCGGTGAGGCTCCTCGGCCGCCTTGGAACTATCTGTGTATCGGACGCGTCGCGGGATAAGGGGTTGTCACTGGTAGTCGCCCCAAGCGCGTCCGATGCTTGGACCATTCCGAGGCGGACCTGAAGCCTCTTCCGTCTAGCCGTTGGGTCCTTCTCGCCGCATCCCTCGCCTCGCACCCCGATTGCTATGCGGTGAGGCTCCTCGGCCGCCTTGGAACTATCTGTGTATCGGACGCGTCGCGGGATAAGGGGTTGTCACTGGTAGTCGCCCCAAGCGCGTCCGATGCTTGGACCATTCCGAGGCGGCCCTGAAGCCTCTTCCGTCTAGCCGTTGGGTCCTTCTTGCCGCATCCCTCGCCTCGCACCCCGATTGCTATGCGGTGAGGCTCCTCGGCCGCCTTGGAACTATCTGTGTATCGGACGCGTCGCGGGATAAGGGGTTGTCACTGGTAGTCGCCCCAAGCGCGTCCGATGCTTGGACCATTCCGAGGCGGCCCTGAAGCCTCTTCCGTCTAGCCGTTGGGTCCTTCTCGCCGCATCCCTCGCCTCGCACCCCGATTGCTATGCGGTGAGGCTCCTCGGCCGCCTTGGAACTATCTGTGTATCGGACGCATCGCGGGATAAGGGGTTGTCACTGGTAGTCGCCCCAAGCGCGTCCGATGCTTGGACCATTCCGAGGCGGCCCTGAAGCCTCTTCCGTCTAGCCGTTGGGTCCTTCTCGCCGCATCCCTCGCCTCGCACCCCGATTGCTATGCGGTGAGGCTCCTCGGCCGCCTTGGAACTATCTGTGTATCGGACGCGTCGCGGGATAAGGGGTTGTCACTGGTAGTCGCCCCAAGCGCGTCCGATGCTTGGACCATTCCGAGGCGGACCTGAAGCCTCTTCCGTCTAGCCGTTGGGTCCTTCTCGCCGCATCCCTCGCCTCGCACCCCGATTGCTATGCGGTGAGGCTCCTCGGCCGCCTTGGAACTATCTGTGTATCGGACGCGTCGCGGGATAAGGGGTTGTCACTGGTAGTCGCCCCAAGCGCGTCCGATGCTTGGACCATTCCGAGGCGGCCCTGAAGCCTCTTCCGTCTAGCCGTTGGGTCCTTCTCGCCGCATCCCTCGCCTCGCACCCCGATTGCTATGCGGTGAGGCTCCTCGGCCGCCTTGGAACTATCTGTGTATCGGACGCGTCGCGGGATAAGGGGTTGTCACTGGTAGTCGCCCCAAGCGCGTCCGATGCTTGGACCATTCCGAGGCGGACCTGAAGCCTCTTCCCTCTAGCCGTTGGGGCTTTCTCGCCGCATCCCTCGCCTCGCACCCCGATTGCTATTCGGTGAGGCTCCTCGGCCGCCTTGGAACTATCTGTGTATCGGACGCATCGCGGGATAAGGGGTTGGCAGTGGTAGTCGCCCCAAGCGCGTCCGATGCTTGGACCATTCCGAGGCGGCCCTGCAGCCTCTTCCGTCTAGCCGTTGGGGCCATCTCGCTGCATCCCCCACCTCGCACCACGATTGCTATGCGGTGAGGCTCCTTGGCCGCCTCGGAACTATCTGTGTATCGGACGCATCGCGGGATAAGGGGTTGTCACTGGTAGTCGCCCCAAGCGCGTCCGATGCTTGGACTATTCCGAGGCGGCCCTGCAGCCTCTTCCGTCTAGCCGTTGGGGCCATCTCGCCGCATCCCCCAGCTCCTCGGCCGCCTCGGAACTATCTGTGTATCGGACGCATCGCGGGATAAGGGGTTGGCAGTGGTAGTCGCCCCAAGCGCGTTCGATGCTTGGACTATTCCGAGGCGGCCCCGCAGCCTCTTCCGTCTACCCTTTGGGGCCATCTCGCCGCATCCCTCGCCTCGCACCCCGATTGCTATGCGGTGAGGCTCCTCGGCCGCCTGGGAACTATCTTCGTATCGGATGCATCGCGGGATAAGGGGTTGTCACTGGTAGTCGCCCCAAGCGCGTCCGATGCTTGGACTATTCCGAGGCGGCCCTGTGGCCTCTTCCGTCTAGCCGTTGGGGCCATCTCGCCGCATCCCTCACCTCGCACCCCCATTGCTATGCGGTGAGGCTCCTCGGCCGCCTTGGAACTGTCTTCGTATCGGAAGCATCGCGGGATAAGGGGTTGTCACTGGTAGTCGCCCCAAGCGCGTCCGATGCTTGGACTATTCCGAGGCGGCCCTGCAGCCTCTTCCGTCTAGCCGTTGGGGCCATCTCGCCGCATCCCCCACCTCGCACCCGGATTGCTATGCGGTGAGGCTCCTCGGCCGCCTTGGAACTATCTTCGTATCGGACGCATCGCGGGATAAGGGGTTGTCACTGGTAGTCGCCCCAAGCGCGTCCGATGCTTGGACTATTCCGACGCGGCCCTGTGGCCTCTTCCGTCTAGCCGTTGGGGCCATCTCGCCGCATCCCCCACCTCGCACCCCGATTGCTATGCGGTGAGGCTCCTCGGCCGCCTTGGAACCATCTTCGTATCGGACGCATCGCGGGATGAGGGGTTGTCACTGGTAGTCGCCCCAAGCGCGTCCGATGCTTGGACCATTCCGAGGCGGCCCTGAAGCCTCTTCCGTCTAGCCGTTGGGGCCTTCCCGCCCCATCCCTCGCCTCGCACCCCCGATTGCTATGCGGTGAGGCTCCTCGGC
>NW_026729145.1:72500-92500 GCF_030272615.1 Cryptomeria japonica
CACCCATCCCAGTACTACTCCGGCCCAAGCGCGCTTAACTGCGGAGTTCTGATGGGATCCGGTGCACTAACGCTGGTATGATCGCACCCGTTATGAGCTTGTCGCAGTGTGTACTTAGCAAACCGCGACCCACGTGCGAATCCACCCCGGCCACCCACCCCCGTCGAGGTGCACACCCTCCCTCGCGAAGTGCGCCCCGTTCGCCAAGTGTGAGCCCTGCCCGGGTGCGCGCACCTTGCTAGGGCGTCGGGTGTGCACCCGGCCCGGCCTACGTGCGTGCACCTGGACGGGGCGTCGTGTGCGTGCAGTGTCCCGTCTGCAACGCGGTGCCCACACACCACCTCGGGCGCAACGACCTGCGCTCACATGTGGGCCGAGTGCACCTTGGTGCATGTTCGGGGCGCCTCGGGTGCACGCTCGATCTTGCCCCGGTGCACCAAGGCGCTCGGTTTGCCCCGGGTGCGCACTTGGTGCAAGGTGGGCACCCAAAATAGGGATCAAGCACCAAAACACAAGTTTCGGGATGCAAAATGGGACCCAAGGACCACAAATGCGTTCCAAGACCCATGATGGGTCCACGAGAACAAAAATGTGTTCCGAGACTTAATAAACAAATATTGGGTTTTAGGAGAAGAAACATGCTCTGATGCCCAAAACGAGAATCGACCCCGAAAAGGCCACAGGCCAAAAGTGGGATGCGAGACAAAAAAAAATGGGACCCGAGGACCAAAATTGGGTTCCCAGGTCGAAGACAGGGCAACCGGACAAGAAACGACCTCTAAGGCTCGAAATGAGTCCCGACGACTAAAACTTGACAAGAAGCACCCATCAGGCACCCAACTCGACACCCATGGGATGCCGACCCACCCGGGCTTCCACCTAGCACACCTTGGCACCCACCCACCCTCGCACCCAACCTCGCACCCAACTTAGCACCTTTGAACCCACATTGGCACTCACCCTGACCCTGGCACCTTGGAACCCACATTGGCACTCACCTTGACCCTGGCACCCACCTTTGCACTCACCTTGGGACCCACCCTGGCTCCCACCTCGGCACCCACCCAGACACCCACCTTGGTTCCTTGGCACCCACCTTGGATCCTTGGCACCCACCCCGACACCCACCTTGGCACGCAACTTGGCTACTTGCCACCCACCTTGGCTCCTTGACGCCCACCCCGACAACCACCCCGTGACCTACCCTGGCTAGGGTTGGTGCACACCCACCCTGGTGCCCACCTTGGCACCCACCCCATGACCCACCTTGGCACGCACCTTAGTACCCACCCCGTTACCCACCCTAGGACCCACCCCGTGACCCACCTTGGCCAGGGTGGGTGCCTTGGTGCGCACAACTTGCCTGGGCTGCACACCAGGGCGGGCTCAAGATGGCACCCGCGTTCCGTTTTTTTCACTATCTTTCAAAACGGAAATTTTAAAATCTCGTTTTTTTTTTTTTTTTGCCTTTTCTGGAAATTAGTGAAGGCAGCGCATCAAAGGTGCGCAATGCTGGTGCGAACCCGGGAGCGCTCCGATGTGTGCTCCAAGGTGCGGCGTGCACGAAGTCCGAGCCCGGCTTGCCCCGGGTGCGCACCTCGCGTGCACCTTCGCCGGGGTGAGCACCTTGGCTGGGTTGCGCGCCCTGGTGCGCACCAAGGAGCGCTCTGAAGTGTGCTCCAAGGTGCGGCGTGCACGAAGTCGGAGCTCGGTTTGCCCCGGGTGTGCACCTCGGGTGCGCACCTCGCGTGCACCTTCGCTGCGGTGGGCACCTTGGCTGGGTTGCGCGCCTTGGTGGGCACCATGCAGTGCACGAAGTCGGAGCCCGGTTTGCCCCGGGCGCGCACCTCCGCCAGGGTGGGCACCTTGGTGCGCACAACTTGCCTGGGCTGCGCACCAGGAAGGGCTCAAGATGGCACCCGCGTTCCGTTTTTTTCACTATCTTTCAGAACGGAAATTTTAAAATATCGTTTTTTTTTGCCTTTTCTGGAAATTAGTGAAGGCAGCGCATCAAAGGTGCGCAACGCTGGTGCGAACCTGGGAGCGCTCCGATGTGTGCTCCAAGGTGCGGCGTGCACGAAGTCGGAGCCCGGTTTGCCCCGGGTGCGCCCTGGTGGGCACCATGGTGCGCACCAAGGAGCGCTCCGAAGTGTGCTCCAAGGTGCGGCCTGCACGAAGTCGGAGCCCGGTTTGCCCCGGGCGTGCACCGCGGGTGGGCACCTTGGTGCGCATGCCTTGCCTGGGCTGCGCACCAGGGCGGGCTCAAGATGGCACCCGCGTTCCGTTTTTTTCACTATCTTTCAAAACGGAAATTTTAAAATCTCATTTTTTTTTGCCTTTTCTGGAAATTAGTGAAGGCAGCGCATCAAAGGTGCGCACCTCGCTGCCCACCACGGTGCGCAACGCCGGTGGGCACCCGGGAGTGCTTCGAAGTGTGCTCCAAGGTGCTGCGTGCACGTTGTCGGAGCCCGGTTTGCCCCGGGTGCGCACCTCGCGTGCACCTTCGTCGGGGTGGGCACCTTGGCTGGGTTTGCCCCGGCTGCGCTCCGAAGCGGGGTTATTGGAGCGCCGCCTCTTTTTTTGTCGGAGCGTTTGGTGGGGTTTCTCGCATTGGCTCTTCCCAGGCCCGGTTGCCACCCTGGCGCGCACGAAGTCGGAAGTAGGGTTAATTGCCCGGGTGCGCACCTTTGCCAGGGTGGGCACCTTACCTGGGCTGTGCACCAGGGCGGGCTCAAGATGGCACCCGCGTTCCGTTTTTTTCACTATCTTTCAAAACGGAAATTTTAAAATCTCCTCTTTTTTTTGCCTTTTCTGGAAATTAGTGAAGGCAGCGCATCAAAGGTGCGCACCTCGCTGCCCACCTTGGTGTGCTCTGAGGTGCGCACCCGGGAGCGCTACGAAGTGTGCTCCAAGGTGCGGCGTGCACGTTGTCGGAGCCCGGTTTGCCCCGGGTGCGCACCTCGCCTGCACCTTGGCCGGGGTGGGCACCCTGGCTGGGTTTGCCCAGGGTGCGCTCCGAAGCGGGGTTACTGGAGCGCCCCCTCTTTTTTTGTCAGAGCGTTTGGTGGGGTTTCTCGCATTGGCTCTTCCCAGGCCCGGTTGTTGGGTGCGCTCCCACCCTGGCGCGCGCGAAGTTGGAAGTTGGGTTAATTGCCCGGGCGCGCACCTTCGCCAGGGTGGGCACCTTGGTGCGCACACCTTGGCTGGGCTGCGCACCAGGGCGGGCTCAAGATGGCACCAGCATTCCCTTTTTCTCACTATCTTTCAAAACGGAAATTTTAAAATCTCGTTTTTTTTTGCCTTTTATGGAAATTAGTGAAGGCATCGCATCAAAGGTGCGCACCTCGCTGCCCACCTTGGTGTGCTCCGAGGTGCCCACCACGGTGCGCTCCGAGGTGCCCACCACGGTGCGCAACGCCGGTGCGAACCCGGGAGCGCCCCGATGTGTGCTCCAAGGTGCGGCGTGCACGAAGCCGGACCCCGGTTTGCCCCGGGTGCGCACCTCGCGTGCACCTTGGTGCGCACACCTTGGCTGGGTTGCGCGGCCTGGTGGGCACCATGGTGCGCACCAAGGAGCGCTCCAAAGTGTGCTCCAAGGTGCGGCGTGCACGAAGTCCTAGCCCGGTTTGCCCCGGGTGCGCACCTTCGCCGCGGTGGGCACCATGGCGTGCACGAAGTCGGAGCCCGGTTTGCCCCGGGTGCGCACCTCGCGTGCACCTTCGCCGGGGTGGGCACCTCGGCTGGGTTGCGCGCCCTGGTGCGCACCAAGGAGCGCTCCGAAGTGTGCTCCAAGGTGCGGCGTGCACGAAGTCGGAGCCCGGTTTGCCCCGGGTGCGCACCTTCGCCGCGGTGGGCACCCTGGTGCGCACCATGGCGTGCACGAAGTCGGAGCCCGGTTTGCCCCGGGTGCGCACCTCGCGTGCACCTTCGGCGGGGTTGCGCGCCCTGGTGCGCACCAAGGAGCGCTCCGAAGTGTGCTCCAAGGTGCGGCGTGCACGAAGTCGGAGCCCGGTTTGCCCCGGGTGCGCACCTCGCGTGCACCTTCGGCGAGGTTGCGCGCCCTGGTGGGCACCATGGTGCGCACCAAGGAGCGCTCCGAAGTGTGCTCCAAGGTGCGGCGTGCACGAAGTCGGAGCCCGGTTTGCCCCGGGTGCGCACCTCGCGTGCACCTTCGCCGCGGTGGGCACCATGGCGTGCACGAAGTCGGAGCCCGGTTTGCCCCGGGTGCGCACCTCGCGTGCACCTTCGCCGGGGTGGGCACCTCGGCTGGGTTGCGCGCCCTGGTGCACACCAAGGAGCGCTCCGAAGTGTGCTCCAAGGTGCGGCGTGCACGAAGTCGGAGCCCGGTTTGCCCCGGGTGCGCACCTCGCGTGCACCTTCGCCGCGGTGGGCACCATGGCGTGCACGAAGTCGGAGCCCGGTTTGCCCCGGGTGCGCACCCCGCGTGCACCTTCGCCGGGGTGGGCACCTCGGCTGGGTTGCGCGCCCTGGTGCGCACCAAGGAGCGCTCCGAAGTGTGCTCCAAGGTGCGGCGTGCACGAAGTCGGAGCCCGGTTTGCCCCGGGTGCGCACCTCGCGTGCACCTTCGCCGCGGTGGGCACCTTGGCTGGGTTGGGCACCATTGAGCGCTCCGAAGTGTGCTCCAAGGTGCGCACCATGGCCCTCCAAGGTGCGCAGCATGGCGTGCACGAAGTCGGAGCCCGGTTTGCCCCGGGTGCGCACCTCGCGTGCACCTTCGCCAGGGTGGGCACCTCGGTGCGCACACCTTCTCAATGTTTTCTTGCCTTTTCTGGAAATTGGTGAAGGCAGCGCATCAAAGGTGCGCACCTCGGTGTGCTCCGAGGTGCGAACCCGAGAGCGCTCCGAGGTGCCCACGAAGTCGAAAGTCGGGTTAATTGCATTGTTTTCCCCGGGTGCGCTCCGAGGTGCGCAACATCGGTGCGCACCAAGGAGGGCTCCGAAGTGTGCTCCAAGGTGCGCACGATTCGGAGCTCAGTTTGCCCGGGGTGCGCACACCTTGGCTGGGTTGCGCACCCTTTGTGCGCTCCAAGGTGCGCACGAAGTCGGAGCTCGGTTTGCCCCGGGTGCGCACCTTCGCCAGGGTGCGCACCTTGATGCGCACGCCTTGGCTGGGCTGCGCACCTTGGTGGGTGCCATGGTGCGCACCTTTCGTGCGCTCCAAGGTGCGCACGAAGTCGGAGCTCGGTTTGCCCCGGGTGCGCACCTTGGTGGGCGCCATGGTGCACTCCGAGGTGCCCAAGATTGGTGCGCACCAAGGAGCGCTCCGAAGTGCGCTCCAAGGTGCGTAGGTGCGCGCGAAGTCGAAAGTTGGGTTAATTGTCCGGTTTGCCTCGGGTGCGCACCTTGCGTGCACCTTCGCCAGGGTGGGCGCCTTGGTGCGCACACCTTGGCTGGGCTGCGCACCCGGGCGCGCACACCTTGGCACCCGCGTTTCCTTCATTTTAAATTTTTTTTTTTTACAATCTCTCAAGTGGGAAATTCTATAATCTCAACTTTTTTTGCCTTTTCAGGAAACTTTTGAATGGAGCGCATCATTGGTGCGCTCCGAAGTGTGCTCCAAGGTGCGCACCTCTGGTGTGCTCCAAAGCTCTCTCCAGCTGCGTGCACCTGCCCCGGCCGCGCACCCGGCCCCGCCCAGCTTCGCTCACCTGTCCCGGGCGTCTGGTGCGGAACCTTAGAGTAAGAAACATCACCGTGCACCTTGGCCAACGTGCGCGACTCGACCGAGCGCGCACTGGCCGAGGTGCACACCGATTTCACCTGGGTGCGCGCGCAGCACCTCGGGCGCACCGGGGTGCGCGCACAACGCCCGGGTTGCACCGTGGCCTGTGTGCTCGGGGCGCCTCGGGTGCGCGCTCGGTGTCGCCCCCGCGCGCGCGGTAGTGCGGGCAGCGCACCCCGGCCCGGCCCGGCCCCGACGAGAACGCAAACGGGCAAAAGGTTTATTCAAATAGCATTGCGACGCCCGGCGAAAAACTAAGAAAGGGTGCAACACCGGGACTTCCCGGGAGGTCACCCATCCCAGTACTACTCCGGCCCAAGCGCGCTTAACTGCGGAGTTCTGATGGGATCCGGTGCACTAACGCTGGTATGATCGCACCCGTTATGAGCTTGTCGCAGTGTGTACTTAGCAAACCGCGACCCACGTGCGAATCCACCCCGGCCACCCACCCCCGTCGAGGTGCACACCCTCCCTCGCGAAGTGCGCCCCGTTCGCCAAGTGTGAGCCCTGCCCGGGTGCGCGCACCTTGCTAGGGCGTCGGGTGTGCACCCGGCCCGGCCTACGTGCGTGCACCTGGACGGGGCGTCGTGTGCGTGCAGTGTCCCGTCTGCAACGCGGTGCCCACACACCACCTCGGGCGCAACGACCTGCGCTCACATGTGGGCCGAGTGCACCTTGGTGCATGTTCGGGGCGCCTCGGGTGCACGCTCGATCTTGCCCCGGTGCACCAAGGCGCTCGGTTTGCCCCGGGTGCGCACTTGGTGCAAGGTGGGCACCCAAAATAGGGATCAAGCACCAAAACACAAGTTTCGGGATGCAAAATGGGACCCAAGGACCACAAATGCGTTCCAAGACCCATGATGGGTCCACGAGAACAAAAATGTGTTCCGAGACTTAATAAACAAATATTGGGTTTTAGGAGAAGAAACATGCTCTGATGCCCAAAACGAGAATCGACCCCGAAAAGGCCACAGGCCAAAAGTGGGATGCGAGACAAAAAAAAATGGGACCCGAGGACCAAAATTGGGTTCCCAGGTCGAAGACAGGGCAACCGGACAAGAAACGACCTCTAAGGCTCGAAATGAGTCCCGACGACTAAAACTTGACAAGAAGCACCCATCAGGCACCCAACTCGACACCCATGGGATGCCGACCCACCCGGGCTTCCACCTAGCACACCTTGGCACCCACCCACCCTCGCACCCAACCTCGCACCCAACTTAGCACCTTTGAACCCACATTGGCACTCACCCTGACCCTGGCACCTTGGAACCCACATTGGCACTCACCTTGACCCTGGCACCCACCTTTGCACTCACCTTGGGACCCACCCTGGCTCCCACCTCGGCACCCACCCAGACACCCACCTTGGTTCCTTGGCACCCACCTTGGATCCTTGGCACCCACCCCGACACCCACCTTGGCACGCAACTTGGCTACTTGCCACCCACCTTGGCTCCTTGACGCCCACCCCGACAACCACCCCGTGACCTACCCTGGCTAGGGTTGGTGCACACCCACCCTGGTGCCCACCTTGGCACCCACCCCATGACCCACCTTGGCACGCACCTTAGTACCCACCCTGTTACCCACCCTAGGACCCACCCCGTGACCCACCTTGGCCAGGGTGGGTGCACCCACCCTGGTGCCCACCTTGGCACCCACCCATCCTAGCACCCAGCCTGTGACCGGGCTTGGAACCCAACCTTGCACCCGTCTTGGCCAGTGTGGGTGCGCACCCATCCTGGCACCCACGTTGTGACACACCCTTTAACCCACGCACCCTAGCAGCCACGTTGGCACCCACCTTGGAACACAACCTAGCAACTTGGCACCCACCCCGTGACCCACCTTGGCATCCACCATAGCAGTCGCCCACTTGGCACCCACCTTGGAACCCAAGTTGGCACCCACCTCGGCACCCACCTTGACACTTGTGGACCCACCTTGCCACTCACCCTAGCATCGACCCATCCTAGCACCCACCCTGGCACCTTTGCACCCTAGCACTCACCCATCCTAGCACCTAACCTGTGACCCACCTTGACACTCACCCTCGCACCCACCTTGGAACCCAACCTAGCACCCACCCACCCTGACACCAACCCTAGCACCTACCCACCCTTGCACCCACCCTGTGACCCATCTTGGCACCCACCCATCCTACCACTCAACCTATCACCCACCTTCTCACCCACCTTGGCATCCACCTTAGCACCCACCCACACTGGCACCTTGGCACCCACCTCGGGCAAGGTGGGTGCACACCCACCCTGACACCCAATTTAGAACCAACCGAGCATGTTACCCACCTTGGCACCCACATTGCAGCCCACCCTAGTACCCACCCTATGACCCACATTGGCATCCACACCCTAGCACCCAGGCACCTCGACACCCGCCTTGACACGCACCCTAGCACTAAACCTGTGACCCACCTTGGAACTCACCCTAGAACCCACCCACCCTGTGAACCACCTTGGCATCCACCTTAGCACCCACCCACCTTGGCACCCACTCTAGCACTCACCCATCCTAACACCCAACTTGTTACCCACCTTGGCACCCGCCCTCGCGTCCACCTTGAAACCCACCCTAGCACCCACCCACGCAGGAGCCCACCTTGGCACCCAACCTAACACCCACGCATCCTGGCACCCAACTTGTGACCCACCTTGGAACCCACCCTAGTACCCACCTTTGAACCCACTATATCACCAACCCACCTTGGCACCCACCCTATGACCCTCTTTGGAATCCACCCTAGCACGCACCCACCCTGGCACCCACCATGGAGCGCACCCTAGCACCCACCCACCTCGGCACGCACCTCAACACCCACCTTGGTGTGCGCACTGCGCCAACCTCTCAAAGACCCTATGTGGTGCGCTCCAAAGTGTACACCTTTGGTGCGCTCCAAGGTGCGCACCTTTGGTGCACACCGAGGTGCACACCAAAGTGTGCACCGAGGTGAGCACCAAAGTGCACTCCAAGGTGCACACCAAGGCGTGCACCTTTGGTGCGGTCAATGCAAACGAATTCGGAAGTTGGGGTCGATGTCCTAATCGCTGCTGCAGACTACACGTATGAGAATCGGACAAATAGCTTTATATAGGGGAGGTGTTGCGTTTGATGGGTCGACTCCCCTGGTTGTGTGCACTGCACCAACTTCAAAGACCCTGTCTTGTTTAAGAAGTCAAAAGTTGGGGTGGATGTCCTAATCATTGCTGCAGTCTACGCATGTATGAGAATCAGACAAATAGCTTATATAGGGGAGGTGTTGCATTCGGTGGGTTGACTCCCCTGGTTGTGCGCACTGCGCCAACCTCAAAGACCCCGCATAGCAGAAGAAGTCGGAAGTCGGATTTTGGTGAGCACCAAGGCGTGCACCTTTGGTGCGGTCAACGCAGACGAATTCAGAAGTTGGGGTGGATGTCCTAATCGTTGTTGCAGGCTACACATGTATGAGAATCAGACAAATAGCTTATATAGGGGAGGTGTTGGGTTTGATGGGTCAACTCCCTTGGTTGTGCGCATTACGCCAACCTCAAAGACCTTGTTTTCGTTAAGAAGTCAAAAGTTGGGGTCAATGTCCTAATGGCTCCTGTAGGCTACACATGTATGAGAATCGGACAAATAGCTTATATAGGGGAGGTGTTGGGTTTGATGGGTCGACTCCCCTGGTTGTGCGCATTACGTCAACCTCAAAGACCTTGTTTTCGTTAAGAAGTCAAAAGTTGGGGTCGATGTCCTAATTGCTCCTGTAGACTACACATGTATGAGAATCAGACAAATAGCTTATATAGGGGAGGTGTTGGGTTTGATGGGTTGACTCCCCTAGTTGTTCGCATTACACCAACCTCAAAGACCTTGTTTTCGTTTAGAAGCCGAAAGTTGGGGTCGATGTCCTAATTGCTCCTGCAGGCTACGCATGTATGAGAATCAGACAAATAGCTTATATAGGGGAGGTGTTGGGTTTGATGGGTCGACTCCCCTGGTTGTGCGCATTGCGCCAACCTCAAAGACCCTGCATTGCGGATGAAGTCGAAAGTCAGAGTTTGGTGTGCTACAAGGTGTGGTCGAAGGTGCTCACCTAGGTGTGCACCTTTGGAGCGCAGGAAAAGTGCCCTCCAAAAGTGCGCACCTTTGGAGTGCACAAAAGTGCCCTCCAAAAGTGCGCACCTTTGGAGCGCACAAAAGTGCCCTCCAAAAAGTGCCCTCCAAAAGTGCGCACCTTTGGAGCGCACAAAAGTGCCCTCCAAAAAGTGCCCTCCAAAAGTGCGCACCTTTGGAGTGCAGAAAAGTGCCCTCCAAAAAGTGCCCTCCAAAAGTGTGCACCTTTGGAGTGCACAAAAGTGCCCTCCAAAAGTGCGCACCTTTGGAGCGCAGAAAAGTGCCCTCCAAAAAGTGCCCTCCAAAAGTGCGCACCTTTGGAGCGCAGAAAAGTGCCCTCCAAAAAGTGCCCTCCAAAAGTGCGCACCTTTGGAGCTCCAAAAAGTGCCCTCCAAAAGTGCGCACCTTTGGAGCGCAGAAAAGTGCCCTCCAAAAAGTGCCCTCCAAAAGTGCGCACCTTTGGAGCGCACAAAAGTGCCCTCCAAAAAGTGCCCTCCAAAAGTGCGCACCTTTGGAGCGCACAAAAGTGCCCTCCAAAAGTGCGCACCTTTGGAGCGCACAAAAGTGCCCTCCAAAAGTGCGCACTTTTGGTGCGCACCAAGGCGCTGGTTCGGTCGTTGCAGGCGAGTTCGGAAGTTGGGGTCGATGTCCTGAGCGGAGGTGCAAACTACACAGGTGTCGGAATCGGACAAATAGCTTATATAGGGGAGGTGTATGCTTCGATGGGTCGACTCCCCAGGTTGAGCGCACCGCGCCAACCTCAAAGACCCTACGGTATGGATGAAGTCGGAAGTTGGGTCCGATGACCGATTCGATTAGTAGGTATGCTCATGAGGTCGGAATTTGGGTCCGATGACCTGCCATGTGCAGGAAGGCGAATGTTGGCACTGTGCGTTGCAAGGTGCACACCAAGGTGCTGGTGCGGTCTTTTTAGTCGAGTTCGGAAGTTGGGGTCGATGTCCTGATCGGAGGTGCAAGCTACACAGGTGTGGGAATCGGACAAATAGCTTATATAGGGGAGGTGTATGCTTCGTTGGGTCGACTCCCCGGGTTGAGCGCACCGCGCCAACCTCAAAGACCCTACGGTATGGATGAAGTCGGAAGTTGGGTCCGATGACCGATTCGATATGTAGGCATACTCGCGAGGTCGGAATTTGGGTCCGATGACCTGCCATGTGCAGGAAGGCGAATGTTGGCACTGTGCGTTGCAAGGTGCGCACCAAGGCGCTGGTTCGGTCGTTGCAGGCGAGTTCGGAAGTTGGGGTCGATGTCCTGATCGGAGGTGCAAACTACACAGGTGTGGGAATCAGACAAATAGCTTATATAGGGGAGGTGTATGCTTCGTTGGGTCGACTCCCCGGGTTGAGCGCACCGCGCCAACCTCAAAGACCCTACGGTATGGATGAAGTCGGAAGTTGTGTCCGATGACCGATTCGATATGTAGGCATACTCGCGAGGTCGGAATTTGGGTCCGATGACCTGCCATGTGCAGGAAGGCGAATGTTGGGACTGTGCGTCGCAAGGTGCGCACCAAGGCGCTGGTGCCGTCGTTGCAGTCGAGTTCGGAAGTTGGGGTCGATGTCCTGGTCAGAGGTGCAAACTACACAGGTGTGGGAATCGGACAAATAGCTTATATAGGGGAGGTGTATGCTTCGATGGGTCGACTCCCCGGGTTGAGCGCACCGCGCCAACCTCAAAGACCCTACAGTATGGATGAAGTCGGAAGTTGGGTCCGATGACCGATTCGATACGTAGGCATATTGGCGAGGTCTGAATTTGTGTCCGATGACCTGCCATGCGCAGGAAGGCGGAATTTGGGTCCGATGACCGAGTTGATGGCGTGCCATGCGCAGAAAGGCGGAATTTGGGTCCGATGACCGAGTTGATGTTGATGGCCCGCCATGCACAGGAAGGCGGAATTTGGGTCCGATGACCGATTTGAAGGCGTGCCATGCGCAGAAAGGCGGAGTTTGGGTCCGATGACCGAGTTGATATTGATGGCCCGCCATGCGCAGGAAGGCGGAATTTGGGTCCGATGACCTGACATACGCATGGAGTCCGACTCGGGGGCCGATGTTCGATTCGATGACTTGCATTGTGGGTAAAGTCGGAAGTTGTGGTCTTTGACCCGATTCGATGACCAGACTTCGGCTGCTTGAGAATCGGACAAATAACTTATATAGGGGAGGTAGTGTTCTCGAGCATCCTCCCCCCGTGCCCGTTTATGTCGATTGATGCTGGTGCTCGACTGGTTGGAGCGCTCGGATGCAAAAATCTTGCACCAGGATTTATCGATTGTGATGGACACGGCAAGTCTCCTGATTGCTATGCAGGAGCTCATCGTGAATCTCTATGCGGCCTTGGTATGGACTCGACCTGCGGAATGGTTCGGCAATGGTAGTCGCTCCAACACGTCCTTGCAATGGCCACAGAGGTGATTCGACTAGAGCTCCAGTCTAGCTTTTGGGTTGCTTGGCGGACTGGTATAGCCGCGATCGAGTTCCGGCCATGAACGTTTTAGATAGCTCTTGGGCTTTCTGGGACGGAAGTCAGAAGTTTGGGCTGTTGTCCGATTTGATGACCATTCTTCGGATGTGTGAGAATCGGACAAATAACTTATATAGGGGACTGTGTTGTCTCACGCAGCCCCCTCCGTGCCCCTCTATCTCGACCGATGTTGGTGCTTGAAAGGGTTGGGATCGCTCGGATTTATAAACGTGCACCACCATTTGTCGAGTGTGAGGGACGCGGCAGGTCTCCTAAATGCTATACGGGCGCTCTCTGAGAATCTCTATCCGGCCTCGACACAGACTAGTCTTGCTGAATGGTTTGGCACTGGTAGTCGATCCAACACGTCGTTGTTGTGGCCGCCTAGGCGATTCGATTCGAGCCCCCGTCTAGCTTTTGGGTTGCTTGGCGGATTTTGCCCTATCCGCAAGTGAGCTCGGTCCCTAAACGTTCGAGAAACCCGATTGCTATGCGCCGACTCTCTTTCTTGCGAGCCTCCATCTAGCTTTTGGGTCTCTACGGAACGGAAGTCGGAATCTGGGACCGTTGTTTGATTCGACGAGGCAGACTACGGTTGTGCGAGAATCGGACAAATAACTTATATAGGGGAGGTGTTGACTGGAGCATTCTCCCCCGTGCCCCTCTAACTCGACCAATGCTGGCGCTCGAACGGTGGTAGCGCTCGGATTTTCGTTGAGCGCCAGCATTGGTCGATTTAGAGGGGCATGCGAGATTCCCGAATGCTATGCGAGGGCTCTAACGGAAATGTCTATTGGTTTCGGTATGGATGCAATTGCGAGTGGTTCGGCAAAGGTAGTCGTTCCGATGCGTCCATGTCGTGGCCAAATCGATAATTCGATTTGAGCCCTCGTATAGCATTTGGGTCTCTCGATGTGATTCCGCATTCCAGTCCCTTTGGGCACTGCTTGAGCCGCATCCCAGGGGGTTCCCTTCCCAATAATCTGCCTCGCAACCCGATTGCTATGCGGTGAGGCTCCTCGGCCGCCTCGGAACTATCTGTGTATCAGACGCATCGCGGGATAAGGGGTTGGCAACGGTAGTCGCCCCAAGCGCGTCCGATGCTTGGACCATTCCGAGGCGGCCCTGAAGCCTCTTCCGTCTAGCCGTTGGGTCCTTCTCGCCGCATCCCTTGCCTCGCACCCCGATTGCTATGCGGTGAGGCTCCTCGGCCGCCTTGGAACTATCTGTGTATCAGACGCATCGCGGGATAAGGGGTTGTCACTGGTAGTCGCCCCAAGCGCGTCCGATGCTTGGACCATTCCGAGGCGGCCCTGAAGCCTCTTCCGTCTAGCCGTTGGGTCCTTCTCGCCGCATCCCTCGACTCGCACCCCGATTGCTATGCGGTGAGGCTCCTCGGCCGCCTTGGAACTATCTGTGTATCGGACGCGTCGCGGGATAAGGGGTTGTCACTGGTAGTCGCCCCAAGCGCGTCCGATGCTTGGACCATTCCGAGGCGGCCCTGAAGCCTCTTCCGTCTAGCCGTTGGGTCCTTCTCGCCGCATCCCTCGCCTCGCACCCCGATTGCTATGCGGTGAGGCTCCTCGGCCGCCTTGGAACTATCTGTGTATCGGACGCGTCGCGGGATAAGGGGTTGTCACTGGTAGTCGCCCCAAGCGCGTGCGATGCATGGACCATTCCCAGGCGGCCCTGAAGCCTCTTCCGTCTAGCCGTTGGGTCCTTCTCGCCGCATCCCTCGCCTCGCACCCCGATTGCTATGCGGTGAGGCTCCTCGGCCGCCTTGGAACTATCTGTGTATCGGACGCGTCGCGGGATAAGGGGTTGTCACTGGTAGTCGCCCCAAGCGCGTCCGATGCTTGGACCATTCCGAGGCGGCCCTGAAGCCTCTTCCGTCTAGCCGTTGGGTCCTTCTCGCCGCATCCCTCGCCTCGCACCCCGATTGCTATGCGGTGAGGCTCCTCGGCCGCCTTGGAACTATCTGTGTATCGGACGCGTCGCGGGATAAGGGGTTGTCACTGGTAGTCGCCCCAAGCGCGTCCGATGCTTGGACCATTCCGAGGCGGCCCTGAAGCCTCTTCCGTCTAGCCGTTGGGTCCTTCTCGCCGCATCCCTCGCCTCGCACCCCGATTGCTATGCGGTGAGGCTCCTCGGCCGCCTTGGAACTATCTGTGTATCGGACGCGTCGCGGGATAAGGGGTTGTCACTGGTAGTCGCCCCAAGCGCGTCCGATGCTTGGACCATTCCGAGGCGGCCCTGAAGCCTCTTCCGTCTAGCCGTTGGGTCCTTCTCGCCGCATCCCTCGCCTCGCACCCCGATTGCTATGCGGTGAGGCTCCTCGGCCGCCTTGGAACTATCTGTGTATCGGACGCATCGCGGGATAAGGGGTTGTCACTGGTAGTCGCCCCAAGCGCGTCCGATGCTTGGACCATTCCGAGGCGGCCCTGAAGCCTCTTCCGTCTAGCCGTTGGGTCCTTCTCGCCGCATCCCTCGCCTCGCACCCCGATTGCTATGCGGTGAGGCTCCTCGGCCGCCTTGGAACTATCTGTGTATCGGACGCGTCGCGGGATAAGGGGTTGTCACTGGTAGTCGCCCCAAGCGCGTCCGATGCTTGGACCATTCCGAGGCGGCCCTGAAGCCTCTTCCGTCTAGCCGTTGGGTCCTTCTCGCCGCATCCCTCGCCTCGCACCCCGATTGCTATGCGGTGAGGCTCCTCGGCCGCCTTGGAACTATCTGTGTATCGGACGCGTCGCGGGATAAGGGGTTGTCACTGGTAGTCGCCCCAAGCGCGTCCGATGCTTGGACCATTCCGAGGCGGACCTGAAGCCTCTTCCGTCTAGCCGTTGGGTCCTTCTCGCCGCATCCCTCGCCTCGCACCCCGATTGCTATGCGGTGAGGCTCCTCGGCCGCCTTGGAACTATCTGTGTATCGGACGCGTCGCGGGATAAGGGGTTGTCACTGGTAGTCGCCCCAAGCGCGTCCGATGCTTGGACCATTCCGAGGCGGCCCTGAAGCCTCTTCCGTCTAGCCGTTGGGTCCTTCTTGCCGCATCCCTCGCCTCGCACCCCGATTGCTATGCGGTGAGGCTCCTCGGCCGCCTTGGAACTATCTGTGTATCGGACGCGTCGCGGGATAAGGGGTTGTCACTGGTAGTCGCCCCAAGCGCGTCCGATGCTTGGACCATTCCGAGGCGGCCCTGAAGCCTCTTCCGTCTAGCCGTTGGGTCCTTCTCGCCGCATCCCTCGCCTCGCACCCCGATTGCTATGCGGTGAGGCTCCTCGGCCGCCTTGGAACTATCTGTGTATCGGACGCATCGCGGGATAAGGGGTTGTCACTGGTAGTCGCCCCAAGCGCGTCCGATGCTTGGACCATTCCGAGGCGGCCCTGAAGCCTCTTCCGTCTAGCCGTTGGGTCCTTCTCGCCGCATCCCTCGCCTCGCACCCCGATTGCTATGCGGTGAGGCTCCTCGGCCGCCTTGGAACTATCTGTGTATCGGACGCGTCGCGGGATAAGGGGTTGTCACTGGTAGTCGCCCCAAGCGCGTCCGATGCTTGGACCATTCCGAGGCGGACCTGAAGCCTCTTCCGTCTAGCCGTTGGGTCCTTCTCGCCGCATCCCTCGCCTCGCACCCCGATTGCTATGCGGTGAGGCTCCTCGGCCGCCTTGGAACTATCTGTGTATCGGACGCGTCGCGGGATAAGGGGTTGTCACTGGTAGTCGCCCCAAGCGCGTCCGATGCTTGGACCATTCCGAGGCGGCCCTGAAGCCTCTTCCGTCTAGCCGTTGGGTCCTTCTCGCCGCATCCCTCGCCTCGCACCCCGATTGCTATGCGGTGAGGCTCCTCGGCCGCCTTGGAACTATCTGTGTATCGGACGCGTCGCGGGATAAGGGGTTGTCACTGGTAGTCGCCCCAAGCGCGTCCGATGCTTGGACCATTCCGAGGCGGACCTGAAGCCTCTTCCCTCTAGCCGTTGGGGCTTTCTCGCCGCATCCCTCGCCTCGCACCCCGATTGCTATTCGGTGAGGCTCCTCGGCCGCCTTGGAACTATCTGTGTATCGGACGCATCGCGGGATAAGGGGTTGGCAGTGGTAGTCGCCCCAAGCGCGTCCGATGCTTGGACCATTCCGAGGCGGCCCTGCAGCCTCTTCCGTCTAGCCGTTGGGGCCATCTCGCTGCATCCCCCACCTCGCACCACGATTGCTATGCGGTGAGGCTCCTTGGCCGCCTCGGAACTATCTGTGTATCGGACGCATCGCGGGATAAGGGGTTGTCACTGGTAGTCGCCCCAAGCGCGTCCGATGCTTGGACTATTCCGAGGCGGCCCTGCAGCCTCTTCCGTCTAGCCGTTGGGGCCATCTCGCCGCATCCCCCAGCTCCTCGGCCGCCTCGGAACTATCTGTGTATCGGACGCATCGCGGGATAAGGGGTTGGCAGTGGTAGTCGCCCCAAGCGCGTTCGATGCTTGGACTATTCCGAGGCGGCCCCGCAGCCTCTTCCGTCTACCCTTTGGGGCCATCTCGCCGCATCCCTCGCCTCGCACCCCGATTGCTATGCGGTGAGGCTCCTCGGCCGCCTGGGAACTATCTTCGTATCGGATGCATCGCGGGATAAGGGGTTGTCACTGGTAGTCGCCCCAAGCGCGTCCGATGCTTGGACTATTCCGAGGCGGCCCTGTGGCCTCTTCCGTCTAGCCGTTGGGGCCATCTCGCCGCATCCCTCACCTCGCACCCCCATTGCTATGCGGTGAGGCTCCTCGGCCGCCTTGGAACTGTCTTCGTATCGGAAGCATCGCGGGATAAGGGGTTGTCACTGGTAGTCGCCCCAAGCGCGTCCGATGCTTGGACTATTCCGAGGCGGCCCTGCAGCCTCTTCCGTCTAGCCGTTGGGGCCATCTCGCCGCATCCCCCACCTCGCACCCGGATTGCTATGCGGTGAGGCTCCTCGGCCGCCTTGGAACTATCTTCGTATCGGACGCATCGCGGGATAAGGGGTTGTCACTGGTAGTCGCCCCAAGCGCGTCCGATGCTTGGACTATTCCGACGCGGCCCTGTGGCCTCTTCCGTCTAGCCGTTGGGGCCATCTCGCCGCATCCCCCACCTCGCACCCCGATTGCTATGCGGTGAGGCTCCTCGGCCGCCTTGGAACCATCTTCGTATCGGACGCATCGCGGGATGAGGGGTTGTCACTGGTAGTCGCCCCAAGCGCGTCCGATGCTTGGACCATTCCGAGGCGGCCCTGAAGCCTCTTCCGTCTAGCCGTTGGGGCCTTCCCGCCCCATCCCTCGCCTCGCACCCCCGATTGCTATGCGGTGAGGCTCCTCGGCCGCCTTGGAACCATCTGTGTATCGGACGCATCGCGGGATAAGGGGTTGGCACTGGTAGTCGCCCCAAGCGCGTCCGATGCTTGGAGCATTCCGAGGTGGCCCTGAAGCCTCTTCCGTCTAGCCGTTGGGGCCTTCCCGCCCCATCCCTCGCCTCGCACCCCGATTGATATGCGGTGAGGCTCCTCGGCCGCCTTGGAACTATCTGTGTATCGGACGCATCGCGGGATAAGGGGTTGGCACTGGTAGTCGTCCCAATCGCGTCCGATGCTTGGACCATTCCGAGGCGGCCCTGCAGCCTCTTCCGTTTAGCCGTCGGGGCCTTCCCGCCGCATCCCTCGCCTCGCATCCCGATTCCTATGCGGTGAGTCTTCTCGGCCGCCGCGGAACTATACCTGTTATTGCTACTGCATCCTTCGGCTGGTAACCTCCTCTGCCGCCTTGGAACGTTCTCTTTGTCGGACGCGTCGCGGGATAAGGGGTTGGCACTGGTAGTCGCCCCAAGCGCGCCCGATGCATAGACCGCTCCGAGTTGACCTTGCTTTCAGCCTCTCACATGCATAGACCTCTCTGAGTCGACCCTGCAGCCTCTCACGTTTAGCCTTTGGAATCTCGCCTCACAACATGATTGCTATCCTTGATGCATCCCTTGCCTCGAGCCCTGATTGCTTTCTTGGCTGCATCCCTCCTCTCCTCACAGCCCGGTTGTCATCACTGCTTCATCCGTCGCTTCATGCATTCTGGCTGCTGGGCCCTTCCCACCGCACACCTCGATTGCTATCTCTTCTGCATCACACACCCCGATTGCTATCTCTGCTACATCCCTCGGCTCTCACTTCTGCATCCTTCGCCTCCCACCTCGATTGCTATCAATGCTGCATCCGTAACCTCACACCCCGATTGCTATGCGGGGAGGCTCCTTGGCCGCCTTGGAAATTTCTGTGTGTCGGACGCACCGCGGGATAAGGGGTTGGCACTGGTAGTCGCCCCAAGTGCGCCCGATTCTTAGACCGCTTCGAGGTGACCTCGTAGCCTCTTTCGTCCAGGCTTCCTGCCTTCAACGCCCTTTTTACACCTCGATTGCTATGCGCGGGCTCGTTGGCGTCTATCACCTCTCTGCGAAGAGTGGCACGATGATTGTTGGGGTAAATCGTAGCAGTCCGATCTCTGGCCTTGGGCCATTGTGAGGGCTGATCGATTTCCTGTGCGCATCTCGTGTTCGCCCAGTAACAGACTCGACGACTTGTAATCGGTCTTGTTCCCGATTGTTCCTGGAGGTAGTCTTCGGAACTCTTGGATTTGACCTGTCACTCGAACTGTCCTCTTCCGAGGATGCTTGTGTGTGTGTGCTTGTGCCATTTCCTTGGCGGTATTAACGAGATATTAAAGAGCGGAGTGAGCGCCTCGCCCAGCTATGTTTGGGGCTCTCACTCCCTTACCCGGTGTGCGACCGCTTTGCACGTAGGTTGCGGAGCATCGCGACTCTTTCGATGTTTGGCGGTTGTCTTCCGGTGATGCGTTGGTCCCGAAGTGCACGTTACTAGCATTTCTGCCATTGTTCTCGATCTTTGGCACGTTCCTTCGTTGCAATTGGATATATATCTCCGTTTATACGCGCAGGCTTCTCCCGCCTATTCAGCGCTGTCCCACTCTCAGCACTCTCGTGGTCTCCTTGGCTTCTCTCTCCCGTGAGCGAGCTCTCTTCTCGAGTCTTTTCCATGTCCCATGGAGGTTGCCTTGCGAAATTCGGGCACACAAACGTGACCGGATAAGAGCGGAATTGCCTATGAGGAGAAGCTCACCTTAGGGAGCAGCAATGCCGAGTGTTTCGACAGAGGGTAGAGGGGGCGTTGTTTGGGCGGTTGCACAAAAGAGTGCTACGGTTGCACTGAAGGTTGCTTCTTCGTCTCCGACGAACTCTTCGAGGCAAAAAAGCTTGTATACGGGGTCGAGGTGGGACTGTTCGTGCGAGTTGCGCCACCAAAAGTGCGTAGGGGGCATATACCTGGGAAATGGATGTCTCTGAGTGGCCTTACTCGGTCGCGTGCACGGTGCATTCTCTAACGGCAGGACTGTCGCGAGCATGTGCGGTTCGGATGTTTTCGGGTAAAGGGTTCCGTACGGGATGTTCTTCCCAGGCTCCTGTGAACCGAGACTCTGCATCGTCGTGCTCCGGCTCCCGTGGGTGCTTCATGCCTCGTCGAGCTGTTTGTCGTGGACGATTAAGGCCGAGGCCTTCCTTCGAGAGGGGAATTGTTCAGGCTGGTCGAGGCGGGATTGTTCGTGCGGGGTGCACCACCAAAAGTGCGTAGGGGGCATATGCCTGGGAAATGGATGTC
>NW_026729145.1:102500-122500 GCF_030272615.1 Cryptomeria japonica
TGCGCGCTCGGTGTCGCCCCCGCGCGCGCGGTAGTGCGGGCAGCGCACCCCGGCCCGGCCCGGCCCCGACGAGAACGCAAACGGGCAAAAGGTTTATTCAAATAGCATTGCGACGCCCGGCGAAAAACTAAAAAAGGGTGCAACACCGGGACTTCCCGGGAGGTCACCCATCCCAGTACTACTCCGGCCCAAGCGCGCTTAACTGCGGAGTTCTGATGGGATCCGGTGCACTAACGCTGGTATGATCGCACCCGTTATGAGCTTGTCGCAGTGTGTACTTAGCAAACCGCGACCCACGTGCGAATCCACCCCGGCCACCCACCCCCGTCGAGGTGCACACCCTCCCTCGCGAAGTGCGCCCCGTTCGCCAAGTGTGAGCCCTGCCCGGGTGCGCGCACCTTGCTAGGGCGTCGGGTGTGCACCCGGCCCGGCCTACGTGCGTGCACCTGGACGGGGCGTCGTGTGCGTGCAGTGTCCCGTCTGCAACGCGGTGCCCACACACCACCTCGGGCGCAACGACCTGCGCTCACATGTGGGCCGAGTGCACCTTGGTGCATGTTCGGGGCGCCTCGGGTGCACGCTCGATCTTGCCCCGGTGCACCAAGGCGCTCGGTTTGCCCCGGGTGCGCACTTGGTGCAAGGTGGGCACCCAAAATAGGGATCAAGCACCAAAACACAAGTTTCGGGATGCAAAATGGGACCCAAGGACCACAAATGCGTTCCAAGACCCATGATGGGTCCACGAGAACAAAAATGTGTTCCGAGACTTAATAAACAAATATTGGGTTTTAGGAGAAGAAACATGCTCTGATGCCCAAAACGAGAATCGACCCCGAAAAGGCCACAGGCCAAAAGTGGGATGCGAGACAAAAAAAAATGGGACCCGAGGACCAAAATTGGGTTCCCAGGTCGAAGACAGGGCAACCGGACAAGAAACGACCTCTAAGGCTCGAAATGAGTCCCGACGACTAAAACTTGACAAGAAGCACCCATCAGGCACCCAACTCGACACCCATGGGATGCCGACCCACCCGGGCTTCCACCTAGCACACCTTGGCACCCACCCACCCTCGCACCCAACCTCGCACCCAACTTAGCACCTTTGAACCCACATTGGCACTCACCCTGACCCTGGCACCTTGGAACCCACATTGGCACTCACCTTGACCCTGGCACCCACCTTTGCACTCACCTTGGGACCCACCCTGGCTCCCACCTCGGCACCCACCCAGACACCCACCTTGGTTCCTTGGCACCCACCTTGGATCCTTGGCACCCACCCCGACACCCACCTTGGCACGCAACTTGGCTACTTGCCACCCACCTTGGCTCCTTGACGCCCACCCCGACAACCACCCCGTGACCTACCCTGGCTAGGGTTGGTGCACACCCACCCTGGTGCCCACCTTGGCACCCACCCCATGACCCACCTTGGCACGCACCTTAGTACCCACCCCGTTACCCACCCTAGGACCCACCCCGTGACCCACCTTGGCCAGGGTGGGTGCCTTGGTGCGCACAACTTGCCTGGGCTGCACACCAGGGCGGGCTCAAGATGGCACCCGCGTTCCGTTTTTTTCACTATCTTTCAAAACGGAAATTTTAAAATCTCGTTTTTTTTTTTTTTTTGCCTTTTCTGGAAATTAGTGAAGGCAGCGCATCAAAGGTGCGCAATGCTGGTGCGAACCCGGGAGCGCTCCGATGTGTGCTCCAAGGTGCGGCGTGCACGAAGTCCGAGCCCGGCTTGCCCCGGGTGCGCACCTCGCGTGCACCTTCGCCGGGGTGAGCACCTTGGCTGGGTTGCGCGCCCTGGTGCGCACCAAGGAGCGCTCTGAAGTGTGCTCCAAGGTGCGGCGTGCACGAAGTCGGAGCTCGGTTTGCCCCGGGTGTGCACCTCGGGTGCGCACCTCGCGTGCACCTTCGCTGCGGTGGGCACCTTGGCTGGGTTGCGCGCCTTGGTGGGCACCATGCAGTGCACGAAGTCGGAGCCCGGTTTGCCCCGGGCGCGCACCTCCGCCAGGGTGGGCACCTTGGTGCGCACAACTTGCCTGGGCTGCGCACCAGGAAGGGCTCAAGATGGCACCCGCGTTCCGTTTTTTTCACTATCTTTCAGAACGGAAATTTTAAAATATCGTTTTTTTTTGCCTTTTCTGGAAATT
This sequence comes from Cryptomeria japonica, assembly GCF_030272615.1. Lineage (NCBI taxonomy): Eukaryota > Viridiplantae > Streptophyta > Pinopsida > Cupressales > Cupressaceae > Cryptomeria > Cryptomeria japonica. The sequence goes on from NW_026729145.1 coordinate 104,660, forward strand.
AGTGAAGGCAGCGCATCAAAGGTGCGCAACGCTGGTGCGAACCTGGGAGCGCTCCGATGTGTGCTCCAAGGTGCGGCGTGCACGAAGTCGGAGCCCGGTTTGCCCCGGGTGCGCCCTGGTGGGCACCATGGTGCGCACCAAGGAGCGCTCCGAAGTGTGCTCCAAGGTGCGGCCTGCACGAAGTCGGAGCCCGGTTTGCCCCGGGCGTGCACCGCGGGTGGGCACCTTGGTGCGCATGCCTTGCCTGGGCTGCGCACCAGGGCGGGCTCAAGATGGCACCCGCGTTCCGTTTTTTTCACTATCTTTCAAAACGGAAATTTTAAAATCTCATTTTTTTTTGCCTTTTCTGGAAATTAGTGAAGGCAGCGCATCAAAGGTGCGCACCTCGCTGCCCACCACGGTGCGCAACGCCGGTGGGCACCCGGGAGTGCTTCGAAGTGTGCTCCAAGGTGCTGCGTGCACGTTGTCGGAGCCCGGTTTGCCCCGGGTGCGCACCTCGCGTGCACCTTCGTCGGGGTGGGCACCTTGGCTGGGTTTGCCCCGGCTGCGCTCCGAAGCGGGGTTATTGGAGCGCCGCCTCTTTTTTTGTCGGAGCGTTTGGTGGGGTTTCTCGCATTGGCTCTTCCCAGGCCCGGTTGCCACCCTGGCGCGCACGAAGTCGGAAGTAGGGTTAATTGCCCGGGTGCGCACCTTTGCCAGGGTGGGCACCTTACCTGGGCTGTGCACCAGGGCGGGCTCAAGATGGCACCCGCGTTCCATTTTTTTCACTATCTTTCAAAACGGAAATTTTAAAATCTCCTCTTTTTTTTGCCTTTTCTGGAAATTAGTGAAGGCAGCGCATCAAAGGTGCGCACCTCGCTGCCCACCTTGGTGTGCTCTGAGGTGCGCACCCGGGAGCGCTACGAAGTGTGCTCCAAGGTGCGGCGTGCACGTTGTCGGAGCCCGGTTTGCCCCGGGTGCGCACCTCGCCTGCACCTTGGCCGGGGTGGGCACCCTGGCTGGGTTTGCCCAGGGTGCGCTCCGAAGCGGGGTTACTGGAGCGCCCCCTCTTTTTTTGTCAGAGCGTTTGGTGGGGTTTCTCGCATTGGCTCTTCCCAGGCCCGGTTGTTGGGTGCGCTCCCACCCTGGCGCGCGCGAAGTTGGAAGTTGGGTTAATTGCCCGGGCGCGCACCTTCGCCAGGGTGGGCACCTTGGTGCGCACACCTTGGCTGGGCTGCGCACCAGGGCGGGCTCAAGATGGCACCAGCATTCCCTTTTTCTCACTATCTTTCAAAACGGAAATTTTAAAATCTCGTTTTCTTTTGCCTTTTATGGAAATTAGTGAAGGCATCGCATCAAAGGTGCGCACCTCGCTGCCCACCTTGGTGTGCTCCGAGGTGCCCACCACGGTGCGCTCCGAGGTGCCCACCACGGTGCGCAACGCCGGTGCGAACCCGGGAGCGCCCCGATGTGTGCTCCAAGGTGCGGCGTGCACGAAGCCGGACCCCGGTTTGCCCCGGGTGCGCACCTCGCGTGCACCTTGGTGCGCACACCTTGGCTGGGTTGCGCGGCCTGGTGGGCACCATGGTGCGCACCAAGGAGCGCTCCGAAGTGTGCTCCAAGGTGCGGCGTGCACGAAGTCCTAGCCCGGTTTGCCCCGGGTGCGCACCTTCGCCGCGGTGGGCACCATGGCGTGCACGAAGTCGGAGCCCGGTTTGCCCCGGGTGCGCACCTCGCGTGCACCTTCGCCGGGGTGGGCACCTCGGCTGGGTTGCGCGCCCTGGTGCGCACCAAGGAGCGCTCCGAAGTGTGCTCCAAGGTGCGGCGTGCACGAAGTCGGAGCCCGGTTTGCCCCGGGTGCGCACCTTCGCCGCGGTGGGCACCCTGGTGCGCACCATGGCGTGCACGAAGTCGGAGCCCGGTTTGCCCCGGGTGCGCACCTCGCGTGCACCTTCGGCGGGGTTGCGCGCCCTGGTGCGCACCAAGGAGCGCTCCGAAGTGTGCTCCAAGGTGCGGCGTGCACGAAGTCGGAGCCCGGTTTGCCCCGGGTGCGCACCTCGCGTGCACCTTCGGCGGGGTTGCGCGCCCTGGTGGGCACCATGGTGCGCACCAAGGAGCGCTCCGAAGTGTGCTCCAAGGTGCGGCGTGCACGAAGTCGGAGCCCGGTTTGCCCCGGGTGCGCACCTCGCGTGCACCTTCGCCGCGGTGGGCACCATGGCGTGCACGAAGTCGGAGCCCGGTTTGCCCCGGGTGCGCACCTCGCGTGCACCTTCGCCGGGGTGGGCACCTCGGCTGGGTTGCGCGCCCTGGTGCGCACCAAGGAGCGCTCCGAAGTGTGCTCCAAGGTGCGGCGTGCACGAAGTCGGAGCCCGGTTTGCCCCGGGTGCGCACCTCGCGTGCACCTTCGCCGCGGTGGGCACCATGGCGTGCACGAAGTCGGAGCCCGGTTTGCCTCGGGTGCGCACCCCGCGTGCACCTTCGCCGGGGTGGGCACCTCGGCTGGGTTGCGCGCCCTGGTGCGCACCAAGGAGCGCTCCGAAGTGTGCTCCAAGGTGCGGCGTGCACGAAGTCGGAGCCCGGTTTGCCCCGGGTGCGCACCTCGCGTGCACCTTCGCCGCGGTGGGCACCTTGGCTGGGTTGGGCACCATTGAGCGCTCCGAAGTGTGCTCCAAGGTGCGCACCATGGCCCTCCAAGGTGCGCAGCATGGCGTGCACGAAGTCGGAGCCCGGTTTGCCCCGGGTGCGCACCTCGCGTGCACCTTCGCCAGGGTGGGCACCTCGGTGCGCACACCTTCTCAATGTTTTCTTGCCTTTTCTGGAAATTGGTGAAGGCAGCGCATCAAAGGTGCGCACCTCGGTGTGCTCCGAGGTGCGAACCCGAGAGCGCTCCGAGGTGCCCACGAAGTCGAAAGTCGGGTTAATTGCATTGTTTTCCCCGGGTGCGCTCCGAGGTGCGCAACATCGGTGCGCACCAAGGAGGGCTCCGAAGTGTGCTCCAAGGTGCGCACGATTCGGAGCTCGGTTTGCCCGGGGTGCGCACACCTTGGCTGGGTTGCGCACCCTTTGTGCGCTCCAAGGTGCGCACGAAGTCGGAGCTCGGTTTGCCCCGGGTGCGCACCTTCGCCAGGGTGCGCACCTTGATGCGCACGCCTTGGCTGGGCTGCGCACCTTGGTGGGCGCCATGGTGCGCACCTTTCGTGCGCTCCAAGGTGCGCACGAAGTCGGAGCTCGGTTTGCCCCGGGTGCGCACCTTGGTGGGCGCCATGGTGCACTCCGAGGTGCCCAAGATTGGTGCGCAACAAGGAGCGCTCCGAAGTGCGCTCCAAGGTGCGCAGGTGCGCGCGAAGTCGAAAGTTGGGTTAATTGTCCGGTTTGCCTCGGGTGCGCACCTTGCGTGCACCTTCGCCAGGGTGGGCGCCTTGGTGCGCACACCTTGGCTGGGCTGCGCACCCGGGCGCGCACACCTTGGCACCCGCGTTTCCTTCATTTTAAATTTTTTTTTTTTACAATCTCTCAAGTGGGAAATTCTATAATCTCAACTTTTTTTGCCTTTTCAGGAAACTTTTGAATGGAGCGCATCATTGGTGCGCTCCGAAGTGTGCTCCAAGGTGCGCACCTCTGGTGTGCTCCAAAGCTCTCTCCAGCTGCGTGCACCTGCCCCGGCCGCGCACCCGGCCCCGCCCAGCTTCGCTCACCTGTCCCGGGCGTCTGGTGCGGAACCTTAGAGTAAGAAACATCACCGTGCACCTTGGCCAACGTGCGCGACTCGACCGAGCGCGCACTGGCCGAGGTGCACACCGATTTCACCTGGGTGCGCGCGCAGCACCTCGGGCGCACCGGGGTGCGCGCACAACGCCCGGGTTGCACCGTGGCCTGTGTGCTCGGGGCGCCTCGGGTGCGCGCTCGGTGTCGCCCCCGCGCGCGCGGTAGTGCGGGCAGCGCACCCCGGCCCGGCCCGGCCCCGACGAGAACGCAAACGGGCAAAAGGTTTATTCAAATAGCATTGCGACGCCCGGCGAAAAACTAAGAAAGGGTGCAACACCGGGACTTCCCGGGAGGTCACCCATCCTAGTACTACTCCGGCCCAAGCGCGCTTAACTGCGGAGTTCTGATGGGATCCGGTGCACTAACGCTGGTATGATCGCACCCGTTATGAGCTTGTCGCAGTGTGTACTTAGCAAACCGCGACCCACGTGCGAATCCACCCCGGCCACCCACCCCCGTCGAGGTGCACACCCTCCCTCGCGAAGTGCGCCCCGTTCGCCAAGTGTGAGCCCTGCCCGGGTGCGCGCACCTTGCTAGGGCGTCGGGTGTGCACCCGGCCCGGCCTACGTGCGTGCACCTGGACGGGGCGTCGTGTGCGTGCAGTGTCCCGTCTGCAACGCGGTGCCCACACACCACCTCGGGCGCAACGACGTGCGCTCACATGTGGGCCGAGTGCACCTTGGTGCATGTTCGGGGCGCCTCGGGTGCACGCTCGATCTTGCCCCGGTGCACCAAGGCGCTCGGTTTGCCCCGGGTGCGCACTTGGTGCAAGGTGGGCACCCAAAATAGGGATCAAGCACCAAAACACAAGTTTCGGGATGCAAAATGGGACCCAAGGACCACAAATGCGTTCCAAGACCCATGATGGGTCCACGAGAACAAAAATGTGTTCCGAGACTTAATAAACAAATATTGGGTTTTAGGAGAAGAAACATGCTCTGATGCCCAAAACGAGAATCGACCCCGAAAAGGCCACAGGCCAAAAGTGGGATGCGAGACAAAAAAAAATGGGACCCGAGGACCAAAATTGGGTTCCCAGGTCGAAGACAGGGCAACCGGACAAGAAACGACCTCTAAGGCTCGAAATGAGTCCCGACGACTAAAACTTGACAAGAAGCACCCATCAGGCACCCAACTCGACACCCATGGGATGCCGACCCACCCGGGCTTCCACCTAGCACACCTTGGCACCCACCCACCCTCGCACCCAACCTCGCACCCAACTTAGCACCTTTGAACCCACATTGGCACTCACCCTGACCCTGGCACCTTGGAACCCACATTGGCACTCACCTTGACCCTGGCACCCACCTTTGCACTCACCTTGGGACCCACCCTGGCTCCCACCTCGGCACCCACCCAGACACCCACCTTGGTTCCTTGGCACCCACCTTGGATCCTTGGCACCCACCCCGACACCCACCTTGGCACGCAACTTGGCTACTTGCCACCCACCTTGGCTCCTTGACGCCCACCCCGACAACCACCCCGTGACCTACCCTGGCTAGGGTTGGTGCACACCCACCCTGGTGCCCACCTTGGCACCCACCCCATGACCCACCTTGGCACGCACCTTAGTACCCACCCTGTTACCCACCCTAGGACCCACCCCGTGACCCACCTTGGCCAGGGTGGGTGCACCCACCCTGGTGCCCACCTTGGCACCCACCCATCCTAGCACCCAGCCTGTGACCGGGCTTGGAACCCAACCTTGCACCCGTCTTGGCCAGTGTGGGTGCGCACCCATCCTGGCACCCACGTTGTGACACACCCTTTAACCCACGCACCCTAGCAGCCACGTTGGCACCCACCTTGGAACACAACCTAGCAACTTGGCACCCACCCCGTGACCCACCTTGGCATCCACCATAGCAGTCGCCCACTTGGCACCCACCTTGGAACCCAAGTTGGCACCCACCTCGGCACCCACCTTGACACTTGTGGACCCACCTTGCCACTCACCCTAGCATCGACCCATCCTAGCACCCACCCTGGCACCTTTGCACCCTAGCACTCACCCATCCTAGCACCTAACCTGTGACCCACCTTGACACTCACCCTCGCACCCACCTTGGAACCCAACCTAGCACCCACCCACCCTGACACCAACCCTAGCACCTACCCACCCTTGCACCCACCCTGTGACCCATCTTGGCACCCACCCATCCTACCACTCAACCTATCACCCACCTTCTCACCCACCTTGGCATCCACCTTAGCACCCACCCACACTGGCACCTTGGCACCCACCTCGGGCAAGGTGGGTGCACACCCACCCTGACACCCAATTTAGAACCAACCGAGCATGTTACCCACCTTGGCACCCACATTGCAGCCCACCCTAGTACCCACCCTATGACCCACATTGGCATCCACACCCTAGCACCCAGGCACCTCGACACCCGCCTTGACACGCACCCTAGCACTAAACCTGTGACCCACCTTGGAACTCACCCTAGAACCCACCCACCCTGTGAACCACCTTGGCATCCACCTTAGCACCCACCCACCTTGGCACCCACTCTAGCACTCACCCATCCTAACACCCAACTTGTTACCCACCTTGGCACCCGCCCTCGCGTCCACCTTGAAACCCACCCTAGCACCCACCCACGCAGGAGCCCACCTTGGCACCCAACCTAACACCCACGCATCCTGGCACCCAACTTGTGACCCACCTTGGAACCCACCCTAGTACCCACCTTTGAACCCACTATATCACCAACCCACCTTGGCACCCACCCTATGACCCTCTTTGGAATCCACCCTAGCACGCACCCACCCTGGCACCCACCATGGAGCGCACCCTAGCACCCACCCACCTCGGCACGCACCTCAACACCCACCTTGGTGTGCGCACTGCGCCAACCTCTCAAAGACCCTATGTGGTGCGCTCCAAAGTGTACACCTTTGGTGCGCTCCAAGGTGCGCACCTTTGGTGCACACCGAGGTGCACACCAAAGTGTGCACCGAGGTGAGCACCAAAGTGCACTCCAAGGTGCACACCAAGGCGTGCACCTTTGGTGCGGTCAATGCAAACGAATTCGGAAGTTGGGGTCGATGTCCTAATCGCTGCTGCAGACTACACGTATGAGAATCGGACAAATAGCTTTATATAGGGGAGGTGTTGCGTTTGATGGGTCGACTCCCCTGGTTGTGTGCACTGCACCAACTTCAAAGACCCTGTCTTGTTTAAGAAGTCAAAAGTTGGGGTGGATGTCCTAATCATTGCTGCAGTCTACGCATGTATGAGAATCAGACAAATAGCTTATATAGGGGAGGTGTTGCATTCGGTGGGTTGACTCCCCTGGTTGTGCGCACTGCGCCAACCTCAAAGACCCCGCATAGCAGAAGAAGTCGGAAGTCGGATTTTGGTGAGCACCAAGGCGTGCACCTTTGGTGCGGTCAACGCAGACGAATTCAGAAGTTGGGGTGGATGTCCTAATCGTTGTTGCAGGCTACACATGTATGAGAATCAGACAAATAGCTTATATAGGGGAGGTGTTGGGTTTGATGGGTCAACTCCCTTGGTTGTGCGCATTACGCCAACCTCAAAGACCTTGTTTTCGTTAAGAAGTCAAAAGTTGGGGTCAATGTCCTAATGGCTCCTGTAGGCTACACATGTATGAGAATCGGACAAATAGCTTATATAGGGGAGGTGTTGGGTTTGATGGGTCGACTCCCCTGGTTGTGCGCATTACGTCAACCTCAAAGACCTTGTTTTCGTTAAGAAGTCAAAAGTTGGGGTCGATGTCCTAATTGCTCCTGTAGACTACACATGTATGAGAATCAGACAAATAGCTTATATAGGGGAGGTGTTGGGTTTGATGGGTTGACTCCCCTAGTTGTTCGCATTACACCAACCTCAAAGACCTTGTTTTCGTTTAGAAGCCGAAAGTTGGGGTCGATGTCCTAATTGCTCCTGCAGGCTACGCATGTATGAGAATCAGACAAATAGCTTATATAGGGGAGGTGTTGGGTTTGATGGGTCGACTCCCCTGGTTGTGCGCATTGCGCCAACCTCAAAGACCCTGCATTGCGGATGAAGTCGAAAGTCAGAGTTTGGTGTGCTACAAGGTGTGGTCGAAGGTGCTCACCTAGGTGTGCACCTTTGGAGCGCAGGAAAAGTGCCCTCCAAAAGTGCGCACCTTTGGAGTGCACAAAAGTGCCCTCCAAAAGTGCGCACCTTTGGAGCGCACAAAAGTGCCCTCCAAAAAGTGCCCTCCAAAAGTGCGCACCTTTGGAGCGCACAAAAGTGCCCTCCAAAAAGTGCCCTCCAAAAGTGCGCACCTTTGGAGTGCAGAAAAGTGCCCTCCAAAAAGTGCCCTCCAAAAGTGTGCACCTTTGGAGTGCACAAAAGTGCCCTCCAAAAGTGCGCACCTTTGGAGCGCAGAAAAGTGCCCTCCAAAAAGTGCCCTCCAAAAGTGCGCACCTTTGGAGCGCAGAAAAGTGCCCTCCAAAAAGTGCCCTCCAAAAGTGCGCACCTTTGGAGCGCAGAAAAGTGCCCTCCAAAAAGTGCCCTCCAAAAGTGCGCACCTTTGGAGCGCAGAAAAGTGCCCTCCAAAAAGTGCCCTCCAAAAGTGCGCACCTTTGGAGCGCACAAAAGTGCCCTCCAAAAAGTGCCCTCCAAAAGTGCGCACCTTTGGAGCGCACAAAAGTGCCCTCCAAAAGTGCGCACCTTTGGAGCGCACAAAAGTGCCCTCCAAAAGTGCGCACTTTTGGTGCGCACCAAGGCGCTGGTTCGGTCGTTGCAGGCGAGTTCGGAAGTTGGGGTCGATGTCCTGAGCGGAGGTGCAAACTACACAGGTGTCGGAATCGGACAAATAGCTTATATAGGGGAGGTGTATGCTTCGATGGGTCGACTCCCCAGGTTGAGCGCACCGCGCCAACCTCAAAGACCCTACGGTATGGATGAAGTCGGAAGTTGGGTCCGATGACCGATTCGATTAGTAGGTATGCTCATGAGGTCGGAATTTGGGTCCGATGACCTGCCATGTGCAGGAAGGCGAATGTTGGCACTGTGCGTTGCAAGGTGCACACCAAGGTGCTGGTGCGGTCTTTTTAGTCGAGTTCGGAAGTTGGGGTCGATGTCCTGATCGGAGGTGCAAGCTACACAGGTGTGGGAATCGGACAAATAGCTTATATAGGGGAGGTGTATGCTTCGTTGGGTCGACTCCCCGAGTTGAGCGCACCGCGCCAACCTCAAAGACCCTACGGTATGGATGAAGTCGGAAGTTGGGTCCGATGACCGATTCGATATGTAGGCATACTCGCGAGGTCGGAATTTGGGTCCGATGACCTGCCATGTGCAGGAAGGCGAATGTTGGCACTGTGCGTTGCAAGGTGCGCACCAAGGCGCTGGTTCGGTCGTTGCAGGCGAGTTCGGAAGTTGGGGTCGATGTCCTGATCGGAGGTGCAAACTACACAGGTGTGGGAATCGGACAAATAGCTTATATAGGGGAGGTGTATGCTTCGTTGGGTCGACTCCCCGGGTTGAGCGCACCGCGCCAACCTCAAAGACCCTACGGTATGGATGAAGTCGGAAGTTGTGTCCGATGACCGATTCGATATGTAGGCATACTCGCGAGGTCGGAATTTGGGTCCGATGACCTGCCATGTGCAGGAAGGCGAATGTTGGGACTGTGCGTCGCAAGGTGCGCACCAAGGCGCTGGTGCCGTCGTTGCAGTCGAGTTCGGAAGTTGGGGTCGATGTCCTGGTCAGAGGTGCAAACTACACAGGTGTGGGAATCGGACAAATAGCTTATATAGGGGAGGTGTATGCTTCGATGGGTCGACTCCCCGGGTTGAGCGCACCGCGCCAACCTCAAAGACCCTACAGTATGGATGAAGTCGGAAGTTGGGTCCGATGACCGATTCGATACGTAGGCATATTGGCGAGGTCTGAATTTGTGTCCGATGACCTGCCATGCGCAGGAAGGCGGAATTTGGGTCCGATGACCGAGTTGATGGCGTGCCATGCGCAGAAAGGCGGAATTTGGGTCCGATGACCGAGTTGATGTTGATGGCCCGCCATGCACAGGAAGGCGGAATTTGGGTCCGATGACCGATTTGAAGGCGTGCCATGCGCAGAAAGGCGGAGTTTGGGTCCGATGACCGAGTTGATATTGATGGCCCGCCATGCGCAGGAAGGCGGAATTTGGGTCCGATGACCTGACATACGCATGGAGTCCGACTCGGGGGCCGATGTTCGATTCGATGACTTGCATTGTGGGTAAAGTCGGAAGTTGTGGTCTTTGACCCGATTCGATGACCAGACTTCGGCTGCTTGAGAATCGGACAAATAACTTATATAGGGGAGGTAGTGTTCTCGAGCATCCTCCCCCCGTGCCCGTTTATGTCGATTGATGCTGGTGCTCGACTGGTTGGAGCGCTCGGATGCAAAAATCTTGCACCAGGATTTATCGATTGTGATGGACACGGCAAGTCTCCTGATTGCTATGCAGGAGCTCATCGTGAATCTCTATGCGGCCTTGGTATGGACTCGACCTGCGGAATGGTTCGGCAATGGTAGTCGCTCCAACACGTCCTTGCAATGGCCACAGAGGTGATTCGACTAGAGCTCCAGTCTAGCTTTTGGGTTGCTTGGCGGACTGGTATAGCCGCGATCGAGTTCCGGCCATGAACGTTTTAGATAGCTCTTGGGCTTTCTGGGACGGAAGTCGGAAGTTTGGGCTGTTGTCCGATTTGATGACCATTCTTCGGATGTGTGAGAATCGGACAAATAACTTATATAGGGGACTGTGTTGTCTCACGCAGCCCCCTCCGTGCCCCTCTATCTCGACCGATGTTGGTGCTTGAAAGGGTTGGGATCGCTCGGATTTATAAACGTGCACCACCATTTGTCGAGTGTGAGGGACGCGGCAGGTCTCCTAAATGCTATACGGGCGCTCTCTGAGAATCTCTATCCGGCCTCGACACAGACTAGTCTTGCTGAATGGTTTGGCACTGGTAGTCGATCCAACACGTCGTTGTTGTGGCCGCCTAGGCGATTCGATTCGAGCCCCCGTCTAGCTTTTGGGTTGCTTGGCGGATTTTGCCCTATCCGCAAGTGAGCTCGGTCCCTAAACGTTCGAGAAACCCGATTGCTATGCGCCGACTCTCTTTCTTGCGAGCCTCCATCTAGCTTTTGGGTCTCTACGGAACGGAAGTCGGAATCTGGGACCGTTGTTTGATTCGACGAGGCAGACTACGGTTGTGCGAGAATCGGACAAATAACTTATATAGGGGAGGTGTTGACTGGAGCATTCTCCCCCGTGCCCCTCTAACTCGACCAATGCTGGCGCTCGAACGGTGGTAGCGCTCGGATTTTCGTTGAGCGCCAGCATTGGTCGATTTAGAGGGGCATGCGAGATTCCCGAATGCTATGCGAGGGCTCTAACGGAAATGTCTATTGGTTTCGGTATGGATGCAATTGCGAGTGGTTCGGCAAAGGTAGTCGTTCCGATGCGTCCATGTCGTGGCCAAATCGATAATTCGATTTGAGCCCTCGTATAGCATTTGGGTCTCTCGATGTGATTCCGCATTCCAGTCCCTTTGGGCACTGCTTGAGCCGCATCCCAGGGGGTTCCCTTCCCAATAATCTGCCTCGCAACCCGATTGCTATGCGGTGAGGCTCCTCGGCCGCCTCGGAACTATCTGTGTATCAGACGCATCGCGGGATAAGGGGTTGGCAACGGTAGTCGCCCCAAGCGCGTCCGATGCTTGGACCATTCCGAGGCGGCCCTGAAGCCTCTTCCGTCTAGCCGTTGGGTCCTTCTCGCCGCATCCCTTGCCTCGCACCCCGATTGCTATGCGGTGAGGCTCCTCGGCCGCCTTGGAACTATCTGTGTATCAGACGCATCGCGGGATAAGGGGTTGTCACTGGTAGTCGCCCCAAGCGCGTCCGATGCTTGGACCATTCCGAGGCGGCCCTGAAGCCTCTTCCGTCTAGCCGTTGGGTCCTTCTCGCCGCATCCCTCGACTCGCACCCCGATTGCTATGCGGTGAGGCTCCTCGGCCGCCTTGGAACTATCTGTGTATCGGACGCGTCGCGGGATAAGGGGTTGTCACTGGTAGTCGCCCCAAGCGCGTCCGATGCTTGGACCATTCCGAGGCGGCCCTGAAGCCTCTTCCGTCTAGCCGTTGGGTCCTTCTCGCCGCATCCCTCGCCTCGCACCCCGATTGCTATGCGGTGAGGCTCCTCGGCCGCCTTGGAACTATCTGTGTATCGGACGCGTCGCGGGATAAGGGGTTGTCACTGGTAGTCGCCCCAAGCGCGTGCGATGCATGGACCATTCCCAGGCGGCCCTGAAGCCTCTTCCGTCTAGCCGTTGGGTCCTTCTCGCCGCATCCCTCGCCTCGCACCCCGATTGCTATGCGGTGAGGCTCCTCGGCCGCCTTGGAACTATCTGTGTATCGGACGCGTCGCGGGATAAGGGGTTGTCACTGGTAGTCGCCCCAAGCGCGTCCGATGCTTGGACCATTCCGAGGCGGCCCTGAAGCCTCTTCCGTCTAGCCGTTGGGTCCTTCTCGCCGCATCCCTCGCCTCGCACCCCGATTGCTATGCGGTGAGGCTCCTCGGCCGCCTTGGAACTATCTGTGTATCGGACGCGTCGCGGGATAAGGGGTTGTCACTGGTAGTCGCCCCAAGCGCGTCCGATGCTTGGACCATTCCGAGGCGGCCCTGAAGCCTCTTCCGTCTAGCCGTTGGGTCCTTCTCGCCGCATCCCTCGCCTCGCACCCCGATTGCTATGCGGTGAGGCTCCTCGGCCGCCTTGGAACTATCTGTGTATCGGACGCGTCGCGGGATAAGGGGTTGTCACTGGTAGTCGCCCCAAGCGCGTCCGATGCTTGGACCATTCCGAGGCGGCCCTGAAGCCTCTTCCGTCTAGCCGTTGGGTCCTTCTCGCCGCATCCCTCGCCTCGCACCCCGATTGCTATGCGGTGAGGCTCCTCGGCCGCCTTGGAACTATCTGTGTATCGGACGCATCGCGGGATAAGGGGTTGTCACTGGTAGTCGCCCCAAGCGCGTCCGATGCTTGGACCATTCCGAGGCGGCCCTGAAGCCTCTTCCGTCTAGCCGTTGGGTCCTTCTCGCCGCATCCCTCGCCTCGCACCCCGATTGCTATGCGGTGAGGCTCCTCGGCCGCCTTGGAACTATCTGTGTATCGGACGCGTCGCGGGATAAGGGGTTGTCACTGGTAGTCGCCCCAAGCGCGTCCGATGCTTGGACCATTCCGAGGCGGCCCTGAAGCCTCTTCCGTCTAGCCGTTGGGTCCTTCTCGCCGCATCCCTCGCCTCGCACCCCGATTGCTATGCGGTGAGGCTCCTCGGCCGCCTTGGAACTATCTGTGTATCGGACGCGTCGCGGGATAAGGGGTTGTCACTGGTAGTCGCCCCAAGCGCGTCCGATGCTTGGACCATTCCGAGGCGGACCTGAAGCCTCTTCCGTCTAGCCGTTGGGTCCTTCTCGCCGCATCCCTCGCCTCGCACCCCGATTGCTATGCGGTGAGGCTCCTCGGCCGCCTTGGAACTATCTGTGTATCGGACGCGTCGCGGGATAAGGGGTTGTCACTGGTAGTCGCCCCAAGCGCGTCCGATGCTTGGACCATTCCGAGGCGGCCCTGAAGCCTCTTCCGTCTAGCCGTTGGGTCCTTCTTGCCGCATCCCTCGCCTCGCACCCCGATTGCTATGCGGTGAGGCTCCTCGGCCGCCTTGGAACTATCTGTGTATCGGACGCGTCGCGGGATAAGGGGTTGTCACTGGTAGTCGCCCCAAGCGCGTCCGATGCTTGGACCATTCCGAGGCGGCCCTGAAGCCTCTTCCGTCTAGCCGTTGGGTCCTTCTCGCCGCATCCCTCGCCTCGCACCCCGATTGCTATGCGGTGAGGCTCCTCGGCCGCCTTGGAACTATCTGTGTATCGGACGCATCGCGGGATAAGGGGTTGTCACTGGTAGTCGCCCCAAGCGCGTCCGATGCTTGGACCATTCCGAGGCGGCCCTGAAGCCTCTTCCGTCTAGCCGTTGGGTCCTTCTCGCCGCATCCCTCGCCTCGCACCCCGATTGCTATGCGGTGAGGCTCCTCGGCCGCCTTGGAACTATCTGTGTATCGGACGCGTCGCGGGATAAGGGGTTGTCACTGGTAGTCGCCCCAAGCGCGTCCGATGCTTGGACCATTCCGAGGCGGACCTGAAGCCTCTTCCGTCTAGCCGTTGGGTCCTTCTCGCCGCATCCCTCGCCTCGCACCCCGATTGCTATGCGGTGAGGCTCCTCGGCCGCCTTGGAACTATCTGTGTATCGGACGCGTCGCGGGATAAGGGGTTGTCACTGGTAGTCGCCCCAAGCGCGTCCGATGCTTGGACCATTCCGAGGCGGCCCTGAAGCCTCTTCCGTCTAGCCGTTGGGTCCTTCTCGCCGCATCCCTCGCCTCGCACCCCGATTGCTATGCGGTGAGGCTCCTCGGCCGCCTTGGAACTATCTGTGTATCGGACGCGTCGCGGGATAAGGGGTTGTCACTGGTAGTCGCCCCAAGCGCGTCCGATGCTTGGACCATTCCGAGGCGGACCTGAAGCCTCTTCCCTCTAGCCGTTGGGGCTTTCTCGCCGCATCCCTCGCCTCGCACCCCGATTGCTATTCGGTGAGGCTCCTCGGCCGCCTTGGAACTATCTGTGTATCGGACGCATCGCGGGATAAGGGGTTGGCAGTGGTAGTCGCCCCAAGCGCGTCCGATGCTTGGACCATTCCGAGGCGGCCCTGCAGCCTCTTCCGTCTAGCCGTTGGGGCCATCTCGCTGCATCCCCCACCTCGCACCACGATTGCTATGCGGTGAGGCTCCTTGGCCGCCTCGGAACTATCTGTGTATCGGACGCATCGCGGGATAAGGGGTTGTCACTGGTAGTCGCCCCAAGCGCGTCCGATGCTTGGACTATTCCGAGGCGGCCCTGCAGCCTCTTCCGTCTAGCCGTTGGGGCCATCTCGCCGCATCCCCCAGCTCCTCGGCCGCCTCGGAACTATCTGTGTATCGGACGCATCGCGGGATAAGGGGTTGGCAGTGGTAGTCGCCCCAAGCGCGTTCGATGCTTGGACTATTCCGAGGCGGCCCCGCAGCCTCTTCCGTCTACCCTTTGGGGCCATCTCGCCGCATCCCTCGCCTCGCACCCCGATTGCTATGCGGTGAGGCTCCTCGGCCGCCTGGGAACTATCTTCGTATCGGATGCATCGCGGGATAAGGGGTTGTCACTGGTAGTCGCCCCAAGCGCGTCCGATGCTTGGACTATTCCGAGGCGGCCCTGTGGCCTCTTCCGTCTAGCCGTTGGGGCCATCTCGCCGCATCCCTCACCTCGCACCCCCATTGCTATGCGGTGAGGCTCCTCGGCCGCCTTGGAACTGTCTTCGTATCGGAAGCATCGCGGGATAAGGGGTTGTCACTGGTAGTCGCCCCAAGCGCGTCCGATGCTTGGACTATTCCGAGGCGGCCCTGCAGCCTCTTCCGTCTAGCCGTTGGGGCCATCTCGCCGCATCCCCCACCTCGCACCCGGATTGCTATGCGGTGAGGCTCCTCGGCCGCCTTGGAACTATCTTCGTATCGGACGCATCGCGGGATAAGGGGTTGTCACTGGTAGTCGCCCCAAGCGCGTCCGATGCTTGGACTATTCCGACGCGGCCCTGTGGCCTCTTCCGTCTAGCCGTTGGGGCCATCTCGCCGCATCCCCCACCTCGCACCCCGATTGCTATGCGGTGAGGCTCCTCGGCCGCCTTGGAACCATCTTCGTATCGGACGCATCGCGGGATGAGGGGTTGTCACTGGTAGTCGCCCCAAGCGTGTCCGATGCTTGGACCATTCCGAGGCGGCCCTGAAGCCTCTTCCGTCTAGCCGTTGGGGCCTTCCCGCCCCATCCCTCGCCTCGCACCCCCGATTGCTATGCGGTGAGGCTCCTCGGCCGCCTTGGAACCATCTGTGTATCGGACGCATCGCGGGATAAGGGGTTGGCACTGGTAGTCGCCCCAAGCGCGTCCGATGCTTGGAGCATTCCGAGGTGGCCCTGAAGCCTCTTCCGTCTAGCCGTTGGGGCCTTCCCGCCCCATCCCTCGCCTCGCACCCCGATTGATATGCGGTGAGGCTCCTCGGCCGCCTTGGAACTATCTGTGTATCGGACGCATCGCGGGATAAGGGGTTGGCACTGGTAGTCGTCCCAATCGCGTCCGATGCTTGGACCATTCCGAGGCGGCCCTGCAGCCTCTTCCGTTTAGCCGTCGGGGCCTTCCCGCCGCATCCCTCGCCTCGCATCCCGATTCCTATGCGGTGAGTCTTCTCGGCCGCCGCGGAACTATACCTGTTATTGCTACTGCATCCTTCGGCTGGTAACCTCCTCTGCCGCCTTGGAACGTTCTCTTTGTCGGACGCGTCGCGGGATAAGGGGTTGGCACTGGTAGTCGCCCCAAGCGCGCCCGATGCATAGACCGCTCCGAGTTGACCTTGCTTTCAGCCTCTCACATGCATAGACCTCTCTGAGTCGACCCTGCAGCCTCTCACGTTTAGCCTTTGGAATCTCGCCTCACAACATGATTGCTATCCTTGATGCATCCCTTGCCTCGAGCCCTGATTGCTTTCTTGGCTGCATCCCTCCTCTCCTCACAGCCCGGTTGTCATCACTGCTTCATCCGTCGCTTCATGCATTCTGGCTGCTGGGCCCTTCCCACCGCACACCTCGATTGCTATCTCTTCTGCATCACACACCCCGATTGCTATCTCTGCTACATCCCTCGGCTCTCACTTCTGCATCCTTCGCCTCCCACCTCGATTGCTATCAATGCTGCATCCGTAACCTCACACCCCGATTGCTATGCGGGGAGGCTCCTTGGCCGCCTTGGAAATTTCTGTGTGTCGGACGCACCGCGGGATAAGGGGTTGGCACTGGTAGTCGCCCCAAGTGCGCCCGATTCTTAGACCGCTTCGAGGTGACCTCGTAGCCTCTTTCGTCCAGGCTTCCTGCCTTCAACGCCCTTTTTACACCTCGATTGCTATGCGCGGGCTCGTTGGCGTCTATCACCTCTCTGCGAAGAGTGGCACGATGATTGTTGGGGTAAATCGTAGCAGTCCGATCTCTGGCCTTGGGCCATTGTGAGGGCTGATCGATTTCCTGTGCGCATCTCGTGTTCGCCCAGTAACAGACTCGACGACTTGTAATCGGTCTTGTTCCCGATTGTTCCTGGAGGTA
This sequence comes from Cryptomeria japonica, assembly GCF_030272615.1. Lineage (NCBI taxonomy): Eukaryota > Viridiplantae > Streptophyta > Pinopsida > Cupressales > Cupressaceae > Cryptomeria > Cryptomeria japonica. The sequence goes on from NW_026729145.1 coordinate 121,620, forward strand.
GTCTTCGGAACTCTTGGATTTGACCTGTCACTCGAACTGTCCTCTTCCGAGGATGCTTGTGTGTGTGTGCTTGTGCCATTTCCTTGGCGGTATTAACGAGATATTAAAGAGCGGAGTGAGCGCCTCGCCCAGCTATGTTTGGGGCTCTCACTCCCTTACCCGGTGTGCGACCGCTTTGCACGTAGGTTGCGGAGCATCGCGACTCTTTCGATGTTTGGCGGTTGTCTTCCGGTGATGCGTTGGTCCCGAAGTGCACGTTACTAGCATTTCTGCCATTGTTCTCGATCTTTGGCACGTTCCTTCGTTGCAATTGGATATATATCTCCGTTTATACGCGCAGGCTTCTCCCGCCTATTCAGCGCTGTCCCACTCTCAGCACTCTCGTGGTCTCCTTGGCTTCTCTCTCCCGTGAGCGAGCTCTCTTCTCGAGTCTTTTCCATGTCCCATGGAGGTTGCCTTGCGAAATTCGGGCACACAAACGTGACCGGATAAGAGCGGAATTGCCTATGAGGAGAAGCTCACCTTAGGGAGCAGCAATGCCGAGTGTTTCGACAGAGGGTAGAGGGGGCGTTGTTTGGGCGGTTGCACAAAAGAGTGCTACGGTTGCACTGAAGGTTGCTTCTTCGTCTCCGACGAACTCTTCGAGGCAAAAAAGCTTGTATACGGGGTCGAGGTGGGACTGTTCGTGCGAGTTGCGCCACCAAAAGTGCGTAGGGGGCATATACCTGGGAAATGGATGTCTCTGAGTGGCCTTACTCGGTCGCGTGCACGGTGCATTCTCTAACGGCAGGACTGTCGCGAGCATGTGCGGTTCGGATGTTTTCGGGTAAAGGGTTCCGTACGGGATGTTCTTCCCAGGCTCCTGTGAACCGAGACTCTGC